>NC_057734.1:23886724-23893488 GCF_004010195.1 Chiloscyllium plagiosum | reverse complement strand
AGCACATGCACACACCCCAAAACATACACCAAACCCCCACACACCCCAAAACATACACTGAACATGCACACACCCACACATCCCGAAACACATGCGCGCACACACCCAGAATCGCCCACCCATACAAATCCCAAAACACAAGCTGAACATGCACACACAGACACACATACACCCTAAAACACACACTGAACACCTGTACACCCCAAAACACGCACTGGACATGCACACACCTCACCCAAAATGCACAATGAAGACACACACACAGAGCACATGCACACACCCCAAAACATACACCAAACCTGTGCACACCCCAAAACACCCACTGAACACGCACGCACCCACACACCCCAAAACACATGCTCACACACACACACCCAGAATCGCCCACACATACACATCCCAAAACACGCCCAAAATTGCCCACACATACACACCCAAAACACACACTGAACATGTACACACACACACACACCCTAAAATACACACCGAACACCCGTACACCCCAAAACACACAATGGACATGCACACACATCCCTAAAACACACATTGAACATGCACACACACACCTAAAACACACACTGAACATGCACACCCCAAAACACACACTGAACACGCATGCACATACACCCCAAAGCACACCGAACATGCACACACACACGCACACCATACACCAAACCTGCGCACACCCCAAAACATACACATACATCCCAAAACACACACTAAACATGTACACACATATACACTCTGAAACACACACACACTGAACACACACACACACACACACACACTCCAAAACACACTGAACACGCACACCCATATTCACCCCAAAACACACACTGAACACACGCGCACATACACACTCCAAAACACATGCCAAACACGCATGTGCACAGACACACGTGTATATATGGCCCCAAAACACAAACACCCACAAGTATGCACATGCACACTACTGTAATCAGTGACACAGACAAGGAGCAAGAATGTTCCTTATTTATCAGATTTTGGGAAATTAAGGAGTAATGTCATGCTCCCTGCAATGACACATTAATTCCCCAGTTGCATTTGTAGACAAAACCAAAGAGTCACAGCCACAAAAACCTCTTGAAGTGGACAGTAGCAGTGCCCCAGTGTGGATATCAAGCCTAGTCATTCAGTGGTGGAAAATGGCAAAGTTCAACTGTGAATGGATATGAAGCTGGTCAACAAGACAATAATTTCCGACAGATATCTCCTTCATTCAATCCAGCAGAATCATTTCATTACTCCACAAAGCTCAACACATGACCGAGTTATTTTCAGATAACAGGAGTGAAGTGAACCTGATATCTTACATCTTTTGTTACTGATGAAGGTGTGTTTCAAAGCCACAGAGTGCCCAGTGAGCTACATTCAAGCATACATCACGTCAGACATTGAGGACATGTTCAGCCTCTTTGACAATACTGTCCGTGGAGGGGAGGAAGCAGAACATGATCAGTTGTTATCAGCAGGAATTGCTCAACTCAGTGGTCACACAACAAATAATATTGAATGTGTTAGACACAAATACACAATCTCTGCTCGTCCTCACATGTTTCAACCACATGTGAAATGTATGTCACTACAGCTGCAGCAGGAAGTGCAGTTAGAACTGTAGTCTTGCATACATTAAAAGAAGCAAAAGACCAATTGCTTGACATCATGGCAATTGTTGGAAACTGACTTAAATACTCTTGTGAACTGCAGGAAACACCAGCCCATATTTACATTTGTGAACATTATAGATCTCTATTGTAAACAGTCATACTCCATTCCAATTATCAAGAACTGTTAGTTTCATCAGGATCCAATCATTAACCTCAACGTATTTTCAAATGGGCAGATCATCTTCATCAGTACAAGTTAGAGGATGAATATCTCAAGTTTCTTTTAACTGATGAGCTGATATGCCTCACCTCATTACTGTCACAGGCAGTATTAGCAATGGCAAAGCAACAGGCAACATTACAGTGATTTCACATGCAGCCATGATTCTCGTTACTTAAGAAAGGTTGAAGGCAGAATCAGCAACATAGAACATAGTGCAGAAAGTAATCCAGAACCTAAAAATCAAATGGCCCTGCAAAATGAAGTAAGGGCTGGTCCGGTAATACAGATCATGCAAGGGCTTGTATTGTTTGATGACAACTATATTGCATATAGAACATGAAAGGTTTTCAGTAAAATTCTACAGCAAAGTGTTTTGCATCTTGCTGATAAGAGGCATCCAGGTGTTGCTATGATGATTCAATCAAACAGTCTAGTGGCCAGCAATAAATGGGAAAGTTAATTCGGAATTGTGTTGCATTTATACTCAGTGAGAGAATCTTATCCCATGTCCTGCATCTCTACAACAGTGTCCATAGCCAACAAAACCATAGCAACAACTCCCAAGTAGATGATTTGATGATTCTGGAGAAGTGCAAGAGCCCCTAGCAATCCACATTTTTTTTTGCTTGTTCATGGTGAATATCGCAAATGATAGTAAATCACTAAACAGATTCCACCACAGTCATTGACATTGTTGTCTCGTCGTTTACAAGCTAGGGTCTGCCTGAGGCTATCATTACAGGCAATCGACTGCTGTTTGTTTCCAGTCTGTTCAGAGTTCCTAGCAAGCTCCAGAATTCGCTACAATCTGGCGTTGTGATACCACCCGCAGTCAAACGGTGGTATCAAGCAATTCCGCAGGGGGATCTAGGACAAGCTGAGAGCTATTATTGCCTGAGAGAAAATTCAGATCCTACTCTTAACTAGAAAGATGCCAGTCAAACTTATGATTGGCCATAACATTTGATTGCCACTGACTGTTAAGCCATCACTGCTAGACAATATGTGTGAAGAAATAATGCAGTAACAAGGTAAACAAAGTTAAAAATCACACAACACCAGGTGATAGTCCAACAGGTTTAATTGGAAGCACTGGCTTTCAAAGCACTGCTCCTTCATCAGGTGGTTGAAGGAGCAGCGCTCAAAGCTAGTGCTTCCAATTAAACCTGTTGGACTATAACCTGGTGTTGTGTGATTTTTAACTTTGTCCACCCCAGTCCAACACCGGCATCTCCAAAAGGTAAACAAAAGCTTACTTCAACAAGTGAACAAGTGCAAGGAACCATGATTTGGATTTGGAGACTGGATTCACATCAAATGACTAAATCATGACTACAAACTCTCTATCGCTTCTATCAGGAGAAATCAAACAGTTGTTTAATGCCAATGCCTACCTGTTAAATAACAACACAAGAAGGAATGCAGCAAGCAGACCAGGATATTTTCCTTTTCTAATGAGTGACTGCCAAATTGATTATCCACCTCATGAAGCTGATCGCATGGAACCACAACGTCAGGCCCAAAAACAACCTTCACATCTCAAACACTATTCTCTACTTAGTAAAAAATGATATATTATCTGTACAGTGTTTAAATTGGTTTAGGTTGAAATTTGGTCCTTTAATTCTACAAAGGAGAAAAGGTGTCATGTTCATTTGTTTAGTGTTTGATTATGTGTGCATGCTGTTCCTCAAGCCTGGGTATGGTTGCAAAGTGAAATCAAAACTAAGCTGAAGGAAGCAGCTGGAAGCATGAGAGACTTTCATCTTGGGAAGACAAGTCATGTCCTGTGTGTTTGCCTTCCAGTAACCTCCAACAGTATCAGATTCCACGCAGCCTTGTCGTCTGCAGTTCCACTTGTGCACTGCTGTTGGACACGAAGCGATGACAAATCTTTTGGACTTGACAACGTGAATCCTCAGAGTTTAAAAGAGGAAACGTTGGAGATTCTGCTTTTGGGCTTTTGAGCAGAGAAAAGCAAATGGTGGGAATGTGAAGAACACAGCCCCAGCTTCTGGAAGTGACTTCCAGAGGTGAAGCTGTTCTTCCGGCTTCCAGCTGTGATACTTTCATGAACATTTTGTGGGCTAGGGCTATCTATTGTCCAGACCCAAGACAAATGTGTGAAGAACAGTGGCAAAAATTAAGTCCACTTCTAATTAAAATAAGCAAGAACTGCACCTGAAAATGACAGATATCGAGAGGATTGGATTAGTTAGATTATCTGACTAGTTAAACATACTCTGGATTTTGGTTGAATCTCATTAATTACTTTGAAAAAAATCAGGTTGATTAATTTGGCTTTCAATGTGTAGATTTCTCTGATTTTCAGAAGTTGCAGTTTCTAATCAATGTATGAGGCCTTTACAGCTACCAAAAGAAAAAAAACATTGTTCCAATGCTGCACCACATTGAATTCTACTGAGGTGTGAAAGAGTTTTTTAATGCTTCTGCTTCTCACTGGTCGCCTTGAAGCATCAACTAATAAACTTGTCTAAATCCACTACTTCTAGTAATTTGTCTTTAGTGTAATATAAAGCAAATGCACTTGTTACAAAATTATGAAGGAAGTTCATTTGTCAGAAGCTATACATCCATAAGTGGATTTCCTATAACATCTATAGTATGATGAGTATTAATAAAATCCATTTGTGTGCTGCATTTTGGCAGTAACATTGACAGAGTAATGGTGATGCTACTGTCTTACAAAATAATTAGTCCTGTGCAACATGTTACCATGTCGATAGAGTAGATTTGTTCTTTGCAGGACAGAATGGAAGATTGGAAAATAATTGGGTTTCTTCTCAATGTTGCCTCTGTCAGGTGCTGGGTCTATCCCAGGGGAGTGTGAGTGATATGCTTTCTCGACCTAAGCCATGGAGTAAGCTAACTCAGAAAGGTCGCGAGCCTTTTATCCGCATGCAGCTGTGGCTCATTGATAAGTTAGGCCAGAGTACCCACCCTCCCCAACCTATACAAGGTAAGAGACCATTTTCATTTATTTTATTTGCAATATACATAGAAACCCTAAATGTACAGTCACTTGATCTTTAGTCCACATATCCTAGATATGTTCTCTCCCTAATTCTAACTTGACACTTCAGGTTTTCATGAAGTATCAGTTGATTCTCTTTCAGTGGTTTAATTGGTTTTCTTTGATTCCCCACAGCTTTAAAATGGAACCTTTTGGGTGTCAGCCCTTGCAAATGGTGTGACAAAACATGACCCCCCCCACCCTTCCCTTGTAAGCTGAATTTTGGATGTCCTACACTGCTACATTCTCATTGAGTCAGTGTGACAGAGTAGCAGATTTACCCCCCGAGTTTGTGATAAAAATTGTTGTTTACCATTCCAGAATGCAATGTACCTGCTTGCACAGCAGCGAAAATGTACATAATCAATCATTCATGTCCTGAGGGGTTTAATTGACATTTTGATTTTTCTGATGAAGTAAAGATTAACAGTAAATTCCACTGCAAGAAATCTGATACAGCATTTCCAACAAACCTTCCTTTTCTTGGTTGCAAAATCCTTTATTGCTTCCCAGTCAGGATTCCAAAATGACTTGAACAGGAAAACCATTTTCAGATCTAGTTTACATTTCAACATTAACCATGAAGCATAATTGACTCATATCAATATGAATGCTGGCAGAGGCAAAAAGACCTGATGAACATGTTCTTCACGATTCTCCAACATTAAAGTTCGCCATTTAGCATGTAACCTCAATTAGAACACACATGCATTGGCACAAGATCAGATAAGTGCATAGAGATGCAAGGTATCACCTAAGATTTGTATCAAAAAGTGACATGTATCCCTGCTATCAGAAGGATGTAGTGAAACTTAAAAGTGTTCAGAAAAGATTTGCAAGGATGTTGCCAGGGTTGGAGGGTTTGAGCTAAAGGGAGAGGTTGAATAGGTTGTGGCTGTTCTCCCTGGAGTGTCGGAGACTGAGGATTGTATAGAAGATTATAAAATCATGAGGAGCATGGATAGGGTAAATAGCCAAGGTCTTGGCCCCAGGGCAAAACTAGAGGGCATAGGTTTAAGGTATAAGGGGAAAGATTTAAAAGGAACCTAATGGGTAACTTTTTCACGCAGCGGATGGTGCGTGTCGAGAATGAGCTGCCAGAGGATGTGGTGAAGGCTGGTACAAATACAACATTTAAAACATATCTGGATGGGTATATGAATAGGGAGGGATATGGACTAAATGCTGGTAAATGGGACTAGATTAGGTTAGGATATCTGGTCGGCATGGACGAGTTGGACCGAAGGGTCTGTTTCTGTGCTGTACAGCTCTATGACTCTATGACTGTATGACTCAAATTCACATGTTTCAACAATCTTCGGATCAAACATCTTTTGATTAGAAATTGAAAAGCATGGTACTTAGTTTCTAATTCTTCCTTGATGGAATAGGTGCAAGGGGATCAGACGGAAGAGACTGCAAATTGAGGGGGTAATGGAGGGGAATGCCTCATTAAAATGTACCAGCTTTGTGTATAAACAATGGGAATCCATTAGGTGTGACCTCAGTAGTCTGCAGCAGGTGAGTTCATAGAGTCATAGAGATGTACAGCATGGAAACAGACCCTTTGGTCCAACCCGCCCATGCCGACAAGATATCCCAGCCCAATCTAGTCCCACCTGCCAGAACACGGCCCATATCCCTCCAAACCCCTCCTATTCATATACCCATCCAGATGCCTCTTAAATGTTGCAATTGTACCAGCCTCCACCACTTCCCATGACAGCTCATTCCATATACGTACCACCCTCTGTGTGAAAATGTTGCCCCTTAGGTCTCTTTTTTATATTTCCCCTCTCACCCTAAACCTATGCCCTCTAGTTCTGGACTCCCCCACCCCAGGGAAAAGACTTTGCCTATTTACCCTATCCATACCCCT
>NC_057734.1:23860461-23876441 GCF_004010195.1 Chiloscyllium plagiosum | reverse complement strand
TGAATCCACATAGAAAAGTTCAACCCATTATGACAACGGGTTTCCAATTCCTTTTACTTAATCGAATGGGGATATTGCTGGCTGTCTCTCCGCATTGCCCTTAAGAAGGGGGTGATGAGCAGCCTTCTTAAACTGCTGCACTCCTTTTAGTGTAGGGCCACTCTCAATGTCATTTGGATTTTAGGAGGACCTTAAGCGACACTGAGTCATAGAGTCATATAGCACAGAAACAGACCATTCAGTCCAACCAATTCATGCTGACCACACTTGGTCAAAAGCGGCCTCGATATCAAGGGCAGTCACTCTCACTTCACCTCTGGAATTCTGCTGTCATGCCTATGCTTGAACTAAGGCTGGAATATGGTCATGAGCTGAGTGACCCTGATGGAGCCCAAACTCAGAGTAAGTGAGCAAATCATTGCTAAGCAAGTGCTATTGATGACACTTACCATCACTTTACTAATGATCGAGAGTAGGCTGATGAGGCAGTAATTGGCCAGTTGGATTTGTATTGCTTTTTGTGTAGAGGACATACATGGCCAATTTTCCACATTGTCAGATAGATGCCAATATGGTAGCTGTACTGGAACAGCTTGACTTGGGGAACAGCGTGTTCTGGAGTACAAGCCTTCAATATTATTGCTAGAATGTCGTCACAGCCCGTCACCTTTGCAGTATCCATTACCTTCAGCAATTCTTTATATTATGTAGAGTTAATCAGATTGGCTGGAAATTGGCATGATGCTAGGGACCTCTGGAGGAGGCCAAAGAATGGACACCAGAAGAATATGAAAGTTCTGTCGTGATTTCAGACGAGGTTTGCTATAGTCATTCAGGGGTGAGGGATTACAGAGAGTTTGTTCTCCTCTGAGCCAAGAAGCTTGAAGGGTTTAAAATGTTGATGAGTTTAGATAGAATAAATTAAAAAAAAGTTTCCAAAGATCAGTAATCAGATGGCCAGATTTAACGTCGTAAATTGACTTGCAAAAGAACAAAATGTTTACACAGAGTGGTTTACATTAGGAATGCTCTCCTTCCCTGAAATTGTGCTGGATACAGTTTCAAATTAGTGTTTGAAAGAAAAATGGGATAAATACTGAGAAAGAGAAAAGGGAAAAAAACAAATGGGGAGGAAAGTGGCAGGACTTGATGGGTTTCTCTTAGAAAAAACTGGTGCAAAACAGATGGGGGGAATGACCACCTTCTGCACTGCCCTACTCTCATCTGTTTGACTGAAAGCACATCATGAAGGTGTTTTACAGAAGCTGGCAAGGGTAAGGAGGAGGGGAGGCATAAAGAGCCCAGAAGCAGGAGAATTGCCAAGGCCTAGAACCTCACTCCCTCGCGTTAACAGCTTCCACCCTGCCGCCACCACCACCCTTCCATCTCTCTCTCCCCACCCCCACACAAATGTGCACAAATAGACAGAGCTATATTTGCATCAAATAACTTTTTGGAAAGAACAGCAGTGACAATTACACATTATTTTTGAGAACAAGCTTATAGTTGATTATAAACGTTCATCTTATTTCTTGTAAAGGTGTATTTATGAATGATATTTAGTAAATTTTAATTTTCTCTGATTTGACTGAAGCAGCAAATAATGCAGTTCAGGCCAGGTATTCACCGTCCCCTCCACCCAGCCCCACTGACTGTGAGAAGAGCCAGCAGGAACCGGTGTGTGCAGCTCTGGAAAGCACGAAAGAGAACCAGCAACCTGAAAGCCAATCAGCTTCTCACTCACTGAGTGGTAAGAGTCTGTCCAACGGCCAATCACCCACGGGCATACAGGAAATGGTAGCTATGTCCTCTGAGTTGGACACTTATGCCATCACCAAGAAGGTTAAGGAAGTATTGACGGACAACAACTTAGGTATTGCATATTTTCCAATAACATATATTCAATATAGCTTGTATGTAAAAATGGCATTTTTATAGCATACAGAGTATGGCAAATCATTTATATTGTCAAACTTAAAATTCCCTTGTAAATTTATTATGTAAGCAAAGTGGAGGTTCAGCGGGAAAAACTTCGGAATTAATAAGAAATTTGATGGGTTGGTGTTCGGGAAGCTGCAAAATAGGAAGTTCCTATTGTGTCTAAATTATTTGTGTTCATAAATTGAATTCAGAAATTTAGTGCAAAATGATCAAATCCACAGCACAACCTTTTCATGCTAAAACACATGGTTCAGTCTGAGGATGCACCTTGGAAATGAAATCAGTCACGGTTCCTGGCCTTGACTCACCAGTAACCTTAAAGTGTATGAGTTAGAAAATCACAGCTCCAAGTTTCACTTTGGAGATTTCAGCCATAATCAAATTTGGCTCTTCAGTTCACTACTGAGGAGGTAGTGCACTGTCAGAGGTACAATTTCTCAGATGCTCCCAGTAGGAGTATCGCATCTATTTTGGCACTCTGCTTTAGAAAGGACACAAAGTGGGTTACTAGAGTATTTCTGGTGATGAGGATTATAATTATGAGTCGATGGTGTTATAGTCATAGAATCTCTACAGTTTGGAAGCAGGTCATTTGACCCATTGAGTCCACACCAACCTTCCGAAGAGCATCCCACCCAGACCCATTCGCCTTTCCGAAGATGATGGAGATTAGAGTTGAGAGTGTGGTGCTGGAGAAGACCCAGAGGAAAATGTTTTACTCAATAAGATGTTAGGATTTGAAATATTCTGTCAGGTAAGGTGGTGGATACAGATTCAGTAATGGCCTCCAACAATTATAAATGATCTAAGGAGAAGAATTTGTAGATATATGTAGATAGAGTTGTGAATGGAATTAACTGAATAGCTCGTTGAAGAGAAAGCAGGGTTAATGTTTTATGTCCATGACCTTTCTTCAGAATGCCCTACCTGCTAATGTGGTCAACTCAGCCACATTAGGGAGCTTTAAACAATCCTTAGATAAGCACATGGATGATTTTGGGATAGTGTAGGGGGATGCGCTGACAACAGTTCACAGGTCGGCGCAACATTGAGGGCCGAAGGGCCTGTTCTGCACTGTATTGTTCTATGTTCTATTTTCAGAGCCAATTCTGAAGAAGGTTCACAGGACTCAAAATAACTAACTGTTTTCTCTGTACAGATCCTGCCAAATCTGCTTAGTTTCTCCAGCAATTTGTGTTATTGTTTGTTTCTGATCTTTGTTTACTTTGTTTTTTTTATGAATAGCTCTTTGCCTTTGGCTTGGGAATAGATTAGACCACTCCTCCTTTAATAATTCAGACAATTGTAGAGATTGTAACTTCTTCCCCATTACCTTTTATAGCAGGAAGAACCTTTGTATGATTACTTTTCCAGTATAATTGTTTATCGACAGAATCTAATTCAATAACAACATTATTTTTTAAATTTCAGAACATTTTCTATTGTCAAAATAGTGTGTAGCTTCTGTTCTTGCAGGTATAATCTTCATTTGAAAATTAATTTAAGTCATGTTGGAGGAAAGATAATGAACAATATTAACATCTCTAAATGTGTGTATAATAAAAGTCTTGTGAATAGCTCACATTTCCTTCAAGAGTCATATTTACTCGCAGCCACACATTCGTTTTTGCACTTTTGTCGATATCCCTATAATTTAAAAAAATGAACCTTCCCATGGAGGTTGTTCATACATAATGCATATCATGCATGGAATTACGCCTTTATACATACACACTTTGTATTGTTACACCTATATTTGGCCGAACATTTGGCTTGCAGAAGACAACAAGTGAACAAGTCGGATACATACGAATTAGAAAGGCTTGAATTTCACCAATTGTGAAGTTGCAACAGCCATGAGTGAATAATGGTCAGTCTAGAAAGGTAAAATTGCCATAGCCACAGAGCACCATTGAGGTGCTGTCTCGTTTGAGAGAGAAAACTAGTGGTTTAACCTGAAGTTCACCATGCCTCAAGCAAGGGGTGAGATTGAGAAGATGGGACCTTCACAGTAACCTCAGCTGGTGCAGGTGTTGAGCCCAAAATTATTAAATCAAGTTGTACAACGTACTTAAAATACTTCTTAATCCTTTTAATAGGCTCCTCATTAAACTGAGTGCTTACTGTTGCAAATAGGAATAATGAATTGGTTAAAAATGTAAGAATAAATCTATTATTTGAAGGGCCATTACCTATGGCTTCTAGGCACATTTATGGTGGACAGCAAATGTGGACAATTGCAGAGCCTATCAGTGGTTGCTGTTTGTAACCTCAGTCCCCACCTGAACTCCTGAACAGTGCGGGAAAAGAACTGACTGAGTTAACAGGAAAGGCAGCCTTTTTTTTAAGGAACATCAACATTTTTTGTATAAACAAGGTAAAATGTGAGCTGCAGGTTTTGCCTGTTTAATGAAATAAATGCTTATGTTACACGTTTTCCAAATAAAATCATTCTGTTTTTGAATTCTAGTAGTATTTAAACTTTGTGTATTATGCTGTGATGTTAATTCTTACAGCAGTTGCATTTATTTATGATATTGTCATATTGGAAAGGGAGTGTTTCATAATAGACTGGAACTAAAGCATGATTAAATCAGAGTTGCTTAATATACCAAGTGATATGCCACATATTGAGGGTGAAAATGTAAATTAATTCTATCCTTTTCTTAATGTTATTTACTTCTTGATGCTGGCTAAAAAAAAAGTCTATACCATAACCAGATGAGCATTAAAGAGCTCCTCAGTATTGCATGCAGAACTTTATTTATGTGACTGTGGTATTTGTTTGTCCACCTGCATCTGTTAGGGGAAGCGGTTTTATTTGTTTTCCAGAGGCCAATAAGAAACAGGTTCTGCTGTTTCTTAGAGGGGATCTCTTCACACTAGTGGAGAAATGTACTTATATGAGTGCACATGCATGTACACACACACCATCCTTGTAACAGCATAACCTCTGACTTGCCATTAGTGGGCAATTATTACACATGTCTCATTTTATTGATGATGCTGCCCCTTGTGTTATAAAGCAGTGTAGTGACTATTTCCATATCACATTCTTTGGACGATAATAGGTTTTGTAGAATTTTTAATGTTTTAATAGAAAATAATTAGAAAGGAAGATAATCATTTCTTGACAGTTCAGGGAAACTCTCTAACAACACAAATGCCCTCGAAATGATCTTTTGGCCTCAGAACATTTCTCTCCAAGAACTGAAGGTTGTGTGTATAATCCAGTGGATTCTCTTGTTCACATTAAATTGGAGTATACAATGTCATTGGGAAATAGTATTTGTAAGTATGTATTGTGCTGATTTTTGATATGTGCTATGCCTGTAATGAGTAACTGTTATTGTATTTGACTGAACTTTAGTTCTCTTTAGAAACGTTATTTGAAGTTGTCCTGTGTGTTTTTCTGAAAGGTCAAAGACTCTTTGGAGAGACCATTTTAGGACTGACCCAAGGCTCTGTCTCAGATTTACTTTCTCGGCCTAAACCTTGGCATAAGCTTAGCCTGAAGGGGAGGGAACCATTTGTCCGTATGCAGCTGTGGTTAAGTGATCCATTCAATGTGGAGAAGTTGAGAGACATGAAGAAAATAGAAAAAAAAGGTAAGCTTAATCCAAAAACAGATGTATGCAAATAAGTGAATTAAAATTTCAAAACTACTCCTGGTTACTAAATATAGTGTAACTAGAATTGACTTGGAACCGAATCCAGGAGCTGACTGGGCCAATTCGGATGTCCTATTTTTCCATTTGTGTAATGACCAGTTCTAATGACTTGGTTCATGTGGACTTTCTAAAATACCCTAATGATAACACATTCCTATTTGCATTCCTGTCCTTTCCTGAAAATATACAATGTTGCCACACCACACATGCATGAGTCGGTCCACTCCACTTCACAATACTTGTTTCATCAATTAGGGAAAGTTCCACGATGTCTCCTCTGCCTGTCTATGGCTGCCCTTTAGCAGGTAACGAATAGGTTGAATTGTGAATTTCCCATGTCAGCAGGTGAAAGAGAATGATGGCTAGATTTTATTTTAGTTTCACTTTTCTACCCAGAACAAACACATAAATGGTTATACAGTGAGCACCTGTATGTCCTTACGACCTATTCTGGATTAAGTTTGAAAACAAAGTTTCCGACTGCCTTCACCAGTACAGAAGCTCCAAAACCCCCATCAAACTCCACCTTTCTTTTGCTCTGCCCATGATTTTCTCCAGGACAGAAATCCATCCTTGGAGATTCTCACTGCTTCTGGTAGCTGTTATTTATCACTGTGATTTTTCATTGATTTAATGCAGTATATTTAAGCATGTGCAAATGCAATAATACTTACTTTGGATGGGGAAACTGGGTGGATTGAAGAGTTCTAACTAAACATTTATTTTGTAAATATGCATAGCATCTTCTATGTGATCAAGCCTGGAATGAAATGCCAATCAATGAGCCCTTTATGGAAAAGGTGGTGGCTAGCATGCATGAAAAGAAAATACAAAACTGAAAAGTTACTAATAGTTAAAAGACCAACTCCTAGAATTTTAACCCTACTTAATGTTGTGTTTACTAGGTACAGTAGAGAAACTAGAATTGACTCTGTTTAGGGAGAAGCCTCAGCTACCCTCTCAGGTTCATGTGAAAGATTCCATGATATTATTTCAAGGAAGGACAGGAGAGCTATCCCAGTGTCCTGGTTATACTTAATCCTTGAGTGATATTAAATAAAAGGCAAAATATCTGGTCATTATCATATTGCTGAGTTGGTGCTTTTCCCACAATACAGCTGTGACTATAATTCCCGAAGTATTTTATTTGTTGTCAAGCCCTTTAAGACCAAAGGGCACCATGGAAGATGCTACAAAATGCAAGTCTGTCTATGTCTGAGAGAGAAATCCAACCCAAATTCTAATTTCTGATGGCTATCCAGTGGAACTGGCACCATGCAGAAAGGCAGCGTCTCATGGAGAGGGAGAGAGGGGAGTAAAGGAAAACATATGAATATATTTCAAAATGAAACTCCAAGCAAGTTAATGCTGTGCTGAGTAATTTTATATGATTAAGTGCTGCCTTCCATATTTAGTATTTTTTGACAGGTATCAGACATCTCTCATCAAACAGTGTGATTTGTGCTAAATTGGCCTCTCAGGAAGTGATTTGACCAACAGGATTTTAGGGTGTATTTTTCCAGCTCCCATTGGTCCTCCCATGATGCTGTGCATTGTGACCCTCTTACCTGATAGTATCTATTGGTGCTCTTCCCTTTTCTCTTATTTTCACTTCACATTGCCCTAAGTCTCCCCTTAATTTGTTCGGCTTCTCTCTAGATCCTCCCCGTTATTTTTACTTTGGTGAAGCATGTTGCAAAGAAAGGCGGTCTCATGGGTGGAAGGCTGCCTTTGAGAGATGATGCAGGGAAAACGTGGCCTCCTTCCAAGGGGCTATGTTTACTTTCTATTCAGTTTTTGTAAATTCACTCAAAATAGAACGGAAAGACGCAGATCTTTTCTGTGTCTCATGGGTGCTAACAGTTAGGAGCTATGTCTCACCGGTATAAGGAATTTAGCAATTGACTGTTCAACCAAGGACAGATGGTACAATCCTGGCTTCAAAGTTTTACTCAGAATTAAAGTAGAATAACATGGCGCCTCCCCTCCGTCTCTGTTTACTTGTTCTTTCTTTCCTCCCTCCCTCCTATTTTCATACAGTCTCTCTCTCTTTCTCTCTCTCGCCATTTAGAGATGCTGTATCAGTTTAATAGTGCTACATTCACCCATTGTGTATCATTCAGCTATCTTTATTACATAGGTCTCATAAGTTAGAATCCTTCGGGCTAAATTTCAAATCATTGCAACATGAAACTGTTTTTAATGGATAAGAAATGAATAGGTTCAGTAATATACGCCCAATTCATTGCACTTGTTGTCTGCTCTGTTGGTAATTTGAAAATTACCCCCTCTGTCTTGCAGATCTATGTGATTAGCAGCAAGCTTTTCTATCAACAAAACAATTGGTGCTTCTTTAAAATTTGCAATTACATTTCCCACTTCCTTTTTCTCTCTTGCATTCTTTCTTCCTTCCTTCCCTCATCTTCAGTATAGAATCATAGAATCCCTACAGTGTGGAAACAGGCCATTAGACCCAACACGTCCACACTGACCCTCCAAAGAGTATCCCACCCAGCCCCATTCCCCCACCCTATTACTTTACATTTACCCCTGACTAATGCACCTAACCTGCACACCTCTGAACACTGTGGCAATGTAGCATGGCCAATTCACCTAACCTGTACATCTTTGGGGGAGGAAACCAGAGCATCCAGAGGAAACCCACGCAGGCATGGGGAGAATGTGCAAACCCATACAGACAGTTGACTTTGAAGGTATTTTGCATGTTCTACATGATGCCATTGGCCAAGTAGCCCAGTCTCAGGATCATAGCCTCACTTTAACACTCCAGCAATTTTTGGCAGGGTCTGACACCCTATCCTTGGAAAATATTTATTAGAAATTTTTAACAGTTTTCAACAAAACAGGCTCACTCCCTCACACACCAACTGTAATGTTTAATAAGTATAGATATTTCAGTGAAGCCAATTTCTTAATCAGTTTAGAAATCTTGCACATCAGTTATCTGTGTCCATCACAATTCAAGTTAAATTAGGTTCAGATTTCATACATTTGTAAAATCGTGTAGTTGATTAAAATTGAATGGCTAGTAAATATAGTCAGTAAGCAGGTTGCAAACAGGCTTGAATTCTTATTAACCAGGAAAACCCAAGGCATTTTTCCTACTTTTGTGGATGTATTTTGGATGGTGAGTACACCGCCATTCTGTCACAGGTAGAAAAGCTCACCATATGATCCACCATTTGGCCAAATAAGAGCTGACAGGCAAGTGAGGACGAATATCTCGTCATCTCACAGGCCTCAACACTGGCGACGTGGATCACCAGATTCTGGATCCTAAATTCCACCACACAAGGTCTAATACTCAGGGGATTCACTGTGAGAAGGTAAGGTTTTGTTTTCTTCTCACATGATCGGGGTAAAGCATTTTGAGGCCACTTTCTCGCCCATTCATGCCTCCAATTACCTCGAGATTAGGGCCGTTAGAAGGGAAACTAGCAACCTTTCATCTCACCACAGAGGCAGATGAGCCAGGGAGGTGGCGAGTTGAAGACCTTGTGTGGCCATTAAATGACCATTTAGGAGCATTCATTGCTGATGATTTCAGAGTGTTACCCATGGACCTTCTCTCTCAGAATTTAATTGCTGACATAGCAACAAGGTAATGAATTTCCCTGAAAGCCCAGTATGTCTCATTATTTCACTTCCTCACCACCTCTCACCAGCAAGAGGGAACATTGTGCCCTTCGAGTTGAAAGCAATGTTCATAACATAAAAAACAACTTTCCAAATTTACAAAGAAATGCATAATGTAGAAACTATACTTGCAGCAGTAACAATGTTTCCCGTTGATGTTTATCAAAGGTCTGTGTCTGTGCAAGAAGCTTTGATTTCAGAGGTTTCCAAACCCATAATAATGAGTTAATGATGTTAAACTGAGTGTGCTACAGACAACATATACAGCCCCCAGCTACATTCAGGCACCAGCAGCATAGAGAGTCTTCATGGAGAACCCGAGCTCTGCAACTCCATGTCGTCTTTGAAATTTGGCTAAAACAGTTTATCTCTATGTCTGTGATAGCTAAAGTACATGGATGATTGAAGTCAAGACTACCTGTTTACTGAGCATACCAGAAGTTCTCAACTCAAAATATTTTAACAAAGGTTTTCACTTGAATTGGATATTAGCAAATAATGATGATGTGAATGACTGAAACAAAAATTGGATATATTATTAGTTTACATAGTTTAAGTACTTTACCTTAAGAGGATGGATACTATTCCCTATATTTCATGAAGTTATTATTTAAAATTACTGTGGTACACTTGTAGTGGGTGTACCGGTGTTAATCCATCGTCTGTATTTTGTCGGTGGTAAGTGAATGCACAATAAAACCATTGTAGGATGCAGCAAGAAAGATTAACCCAAGACACCCTCCAGAGGATTTGAAGTGTAACTGTTGGTCAAGTTTATACATTGTGATTTTTAAGTACTGTAATTGAAAGTATAAACAGTACAGCAGTGTTCCCGCTGCTAGATTCAGGATACTAATGTCTTCTACAAACAAAGCTGGTCTGTATAATATGAAGTTGTTGTTTCTGTCCAGACCTATTTTCTCTGTCACATACTGTTAAGTAAGCAGCCCTTGGCTTTCATACTTAGGCCAATCATAATTAAAATACAAGTAATTGTGTCTCAATGTTCCTTTTGATCATTTGAGAAGGACTCCTTTGTTGTACTGTAAGAATAACAGAAAATTTGAAAAGGAGGAAAAGTTTATGCTTTTATAGACACACTTCATGACCATGAACACCTCTATCTGCTTTAATAAAAACTGATTCAGTTCCCATTCAGTTCCCAATCAAAGTGCTGGAGAAACTCAGCAGGTACGAAAGCATCCGGAGAGGGACAAACAGAGTTAGCACTTCAAGTTCAACGTGAATTTTCTTCAGAACAGATTCTCACTGTGCTTCATAACAGAGAAGCATGTTTTAATTGTAGTCTCTGTTGTGGTGTAGGAAGCACACCAGTCAGTATCCAACAACACAAACAGTAATGTGAAAATCTGTTTTGTCATCTTGACTGAGAAATAAATATTGGTGAAACATAGTCGGTTCACTCCACTTCTTCAAAATAGTGCCTTCTTTTACATCCACCTTCTCAAGTGGTTGGGATCTTAGCTTCATCTCATCCAATAGACGGAACCTCAGTGTGGCACTCTCTCAGTACTGCACTGGAGTGTCAGCCTGGATTTAGTTGCTTGAGCCTGGGAGTGAACTGAGGCAGGAGTGCTGTCAACTAAGCCATGGCTGACACTTTGTCCCTACCTTGATAAGTATGGGAGATTGAACCGCTCCAATTAGCTGATCAACGTGTTACCTTTTAAGAGGTAATTTGATTCCTGGGATTATGCTAAATGGTTAGTTCCATTTTGTGGGAGTCGGTTTAGCTCAGTTGACTGGACAGTTGATTTGCAAAACAGTGTGATGACAATTGTGGGCGACACGGTGGCACAGTGGTTAGCACTGCTGCCTCACAGCGCCAGAGACCCGGGTTCAATTCCCGCCTCAGGTGACTCTCTATGTGGAGTTTGCACATTCTCCCTGTGTGTGCATGGATTTCCTCCGGGTGCTCTGGTTTCCTCCCACAGTCCAAAACTGTGCAGGTTAGGTGAATTGGCCATGCTAAATTTCCCGTAGTGTTAGGTGAAGAGGTAAATGTTGGGGAATGGGTCTGGGTGGGTTACGCTTTGGCGGGTCGGTGTGGACTTGTTGGGCCGAAGAGCCTGTTTCCACACTGTAAGTAATCTAATCTAATAGCGTGGGTTCAATTCCCACACACTGGCTGAGGTTACCATGAAGGACTTTCCTTCTCAATCTCTCCCCTAGCCTGAGGTATGGTGGCCATCAGATCAAACCACCAGCTGTCGTGTGTCTGCCATGACCATGGTGACTCACAGTCACACCATTTTGTTCATTTCAGCAACTGGGTTAAATGTGAACAGTGTCAGTGGTGAGACCCACTTACTAATTGATATATATTTAGATAGTAAATAAAGAAAACTGCTTGTAATTCCTGACTGGTATCAAAAGCACTTCATGATCTGAAAGGAGCAGGCAGTACACTTTACTGAAAAGGTGACCTCCTGTGTACTCCACCAGACCTTCCCCCTTTATACCATTGGTTCACTGATTCACCCTGAACAATGTGGGCCACATTTTCCAGCATATGCCTGCTTAAAACTCTTGAGCTGATAATGCTTTGATAGAGTAGAATCATAAAATGGTTACATCATGGAGATCATGTGGACCATTGTACATGTGCTCCTCTGGCTTTTCCTCATAGACCTAAAAAAAGTTCTTCGAATCTTCGATTCCTTTCTGAAAGCTGTAACTGAGCCTAGCTTTACCACATACTCAGCTACTTCATTTCAGATCCTCACCCCTTAACTGCTTCTAATAAGGTCTATCTCATGCCATCTCTGATTCAGTTCCCAATCGTGTGAAGTTGTTGTCCTTTTACATCAATTTTTAGTTTGTCAAAATCAAGGCGTAATGCAACATTTATTCTTCTTCACTTCTGAGAGTTTGTTAGTGAAATTAAAATGGCATTTTTCTCTTCCTGCCCCCAAAACTGGCCGGACCAAACCTAACTTTCCTGACCTTCTCACTCAGTCTTCCTGTTATCCTTTCTGTTCTTCTCACCATGACCTCTTTTATTCTTCAGTTGCACAGATCCTTTGATCTCTCTCACTCTGTCTTATCTACCTCCTCATCCACTGCTGGCTTCCTACTGATTTTGTGTGTCCTAATTGTTGATGTGAAGTAAGTTATAAAAGAGATGTGAGATAAATTGGGAAGAGCATAAAGATTTGGAGCTGAAGGGAATGGGCGAGAAAGAGGTTGAATGTACAGATAGAACAGTTTTGAAGTACATGGTGAGTGAGGGAATATTGCAGAAAGGAAAATAAACATGAAGAGGTCAGGCTGGAGAGTGAGAGCGAGCAGAGAAAGAGAATGGAGGAGCAGAGCATAAAATGCAACAGATCACTCCCAAATATTCACAGATTCCAAGCTACGTTAACCCATTGCTTTTTTCAATGTTTTCATGTCCTGGTGCTCCTATCTTCTGTATAATCTTTGTCACCATTCAGCTCTCTCTCCAGTCTAGCTGCCAACCCTCTACTACAGTTTGCTACTCCGACCCTGAACGTTGTCTTATTCCTCTCACACATGATAAGAAGAAATGGCTGAGGACATTGATTATAGTAAGGCAGTGGAGCCTGACAATGTCCTGAGTGTAGTCCTGAGGATTTGTGTCCAGAACTGGCCGTGCTTCTAGCTGACACTGGCATCCACCTGATAATTTGGAAAATTGTCCAGGAGTGTAGTGTCCACAAAAAAGCAGGACGCATCCAATCCAGACAGTGACCACTCTGAGAGTCTGTTCTCAATCATCAGCAAAGTAATGGAAAATATCATCAATAATGATATCCAGAAGCACTTACACTCCAGTAACCCGTTTATGGATGATTAGGTCTGATTACTGCAGCTCCAGACCATATTATAGTCTTCATCCAATAATGAACGAAAGAGCTAAATTCCAGAGGTGAGGTGGGAGTGGCTGCCCTTGACATCAAGGCAACATTTGATCGAGTACTAATGCTACAGAATTGAAGACCTTGGGATAAACTCTGCATTGGCTTGAGCCTTACCAACTGGGGCGGCATTGTGGCTCAGTGGTTAGCACCACTGCCTCACAGCGCCAGGGACCCGTGTTCGATTCCCACCTCAGGTGACTGTCTGTGTGGAGTTTGTACATTCTCCCCTTGTCTGTGTGGATTCCTCCAGGTGCTCCGGTTTCCTCCACAATCCAAAGATGTGCCGCTCAGGTGAATTGACCACGCTAAATTGCCCATAGTGATAGGTGTATTAGTCAGGGGTAAATATAGGGTAAGGAAACGAGTTTGGGTGAGTTACTCTTCAGAGGGTCTGTGTGGGCATGTTGGGCCGAAAGGCCTGTTTCCTTAGGGAATCTAATCTAATCTAAAAACTGAAAGGAAGATGTTTGTCATTATCCGTCAATCACATCAACCTCAAGACATGACTGCAGAACGTGCTCGGAGCAATGTTCTAGTAACAGCCACCTTCTGCTGCTGCATCAATGATCTTCTATCCATAATAATGTCAGATGGAAGGATGTTCATTGATTATACAGTGTTCAGTTCCATTTCAAACACTCAGCTAATGAAAATTCTGGGTCTTTATGCAGCAAAACCTGGAGAATATCCAAACCTAGCCTGTTAAATAGCTGGTAGCATTCATGCCAGGCAATGATTATCACCAGAAAGAGAGTCTAACCACCTCCCTTCAAAGTCCAATGGCATTACCATTGCTGAATCCTGCATCATCAACATCCAGGGAATTCCCATTCATCAGATACTTTAATGAACCAGCACACACAATACTCTGGATACCTGAGCAGGTCAGAGACATTTTATGATGAGTAAGTCACCTCCGGACCCCTGCAATTACTACCATTGTCTACAAGAAGCAAGTCAGGAATGTGATGGAACACTCTCCATTTGCCTACAACAATCAAGAAACTTGACAACAGCTAGAACAAAGCAGCCTGCTTGATTGGTATCACATCCATGACCTTAAACATTCACTTCCTCCATCATCAGTACACAGTGAAGGAAGGTATACCATTATTAGGTTTGCACTGCAGGAACTCACCAAGACAGCTTCCACAGCACTTTCCAAACTCATGCTTTCTACCACTGGGAAAAACAAGGACTGCAGCTACATAGCTGCAAGTTCCTCTTCAAGTCACAAACCATCCCTGACTTGCACTAGAGTGGGAGCAGAGGAGATTCACCAGGACATTGCCTCTGCCGGAACATTTCAATTATGAAGAGAGACTCGATATGCTGGGATTATTTTCCTTAGAGCACAGGAGGCTGACCGGTGATCAGATTGTACAAAGTAATGAGGGGCATAGATAGAGTAAATAGGAAGAAGCTGTTCCCCTTCATAGAGGGGTCAGTAACCAGGAGGCACAGTTTTAAGGTAAGGAGCAGGTCACTAAGAAGTTAAACACTGAACAAAAGAAAAACTGCAAATACTGGAAATCAGAAACAAAATCAGAAATTGCTGGAAAAACTCAGCAGGCCTGGTAGCATCTGTGGCAAGAAAGCAGAGTTAATGTTTCAGGTTCAGTGACCCTTCTTCAGAACTAATTGTAATTGGGAAAAGGTTCGTATATATGCTGAAGATCCGCTTCCTGTAAAGACATTATTCCATTCTCCTGGTATCTCTGTCTCCATTGCTTCTGTTCTGATAATGCCACCTTCTACAGGGCTCCTCCAAAATGTCCACCTTCTTCCTCAACCAAGATTCCCCAGCACCATTGTTGACAGGGCCCTCAGCCATGTCTGACCCATTTCCTGCACTTGGACCCTCACCTCTTCTTTTCCCTTCCATAACAGCGATAGGATCTCCTTAGTCCTCACTTACCACCTCCCCAGCATCCACACCCAGAGGATCATTAACTGGGATTTTTGCCACCTCCAGTGGGATGCCACCACCAGACACACACTCCCCTCCCTTCCCTTTTCAGCCTTCCGCAAGAAGCGTTCCCTTTGGAAAATGCTGGTCCACACACACACACACACCATGCGCCTTCCCCTGCAACTGCAGAATGGGTAACACTGGCCCATTTACTTCCTCCCTTCTTAGTATCCAGGACCCGAACACATCTTCCAGGTGGGTCAGCATTTATCTGCATTTCTCTCAATCTAGTCTGCTGCATTCACTGAGCATAATGTGATCTCCTCCAAATTGGGAAAATGAAGCACAAACTGGGCAACTGGTTTGCACATCACCAATGTTCTTATTGCAAAAAAGACCCTGAGCTCCAGTTGCCTGCCATTTCCACATACCACCCTGTCCCCTGGCCAATATCTCTGTCTCAGGCTTGCTGCAGTGCTCCAGTGAAGCTCTGCGTAAGCTGGAAGAGCAGCACCTCATTTTCTGCTTGGGGAACCTGCAGCCTTCAGGGTCAATGGTTTTAGGGCCTGAGCACCTTCTCCCATGTCCTTACCCCAGTCTCCATACTCCAGGCCTTGTCATCACATGGGCTGTTACCACAAACATCCCATTGTCAGCTACTACTTGTCCCCATTAGCAACTATTGATTCCTCAAGCTGACCTTTACCCATTCCTTTGTCCAAACTACTTTGCTTTCCCTGGGCTCCATCACCATCTATCGTTTATTCCTCCCCCTTCCCTTTCCCCCACATCTTTAGTATAAATGCCAACTTTTTCCTAGCTACCATCAGTTCTGAAGAAGGGTCACTGGACCTGAAACGTTAACTCTGCTTTCTCTCCATAGCTGCTGCCAGG
>NC_057734.1:23837434-23859961 GCF_004010195.1 Chiloscyllium plagiosum | reverse complement strand
TACTGGCTTGATGTCTTTCATATCTAGAAATCTATCAGTCGCTGTCTTGAACATTGCCATTGATTAAGCTTCAACAACTCTCTGGGGTAGAAAATTCCAAATATTAACTCCCATTCTGAGTAGAAAAGTCCTCCTCATCTAAGTCCTAAATGAACCTCTTGTACTGAAACCATGTCCCTTTTTTTCTGGAATCCCAAGCAGGAAATGCATTTTTCCTGTATCAAGCTCTGTTAGAGTTTTGCATGTTTGAATAAGATGACTCCTCAGTCTTCTGAACTCCAGAGAATACAGATTGAGTCTCCTCCGTCTCTCCAATTAGGTTAATCCTGCTGTCCCAGGGATGAATCTGATGAACCTTCATTGCAGTTTTTCTATGGCATTGTACAACAGGCAGAAATGTTACTGTCGTCTTCGAGGCTTGTCCTGGGTTTTGCTCTTCAAGTGAATGTGTGGTGCGAATTAAATGTGCTTTCATCGGAAGCTTTTGCGGAAGCTATTTTCTTGTTAACAAGTCTTTTAAATTTTCCAGTTGCATTTGACGGCAATATAACAAGATTCTCTCATTTTAAATGGTCGATTATTTTAAAAAGCAAATTGCCAGTTGTATATAAAATGATCACAGTTCATGTTAGGTTAACGTCTTCAAATGATTGTGTATTTGGGCCTTAGAAATCTTTGACCTAATCAATGACTGAAGGATAACATATAACAGTTTAAAAATGTATTTGATAATGAAATTCAATTCCATTGTATATGTTTTCCAGTCAAATTCCATCTGCTAACTTTCTGGCAGACATATGGGACTGAGTTTTCAAAGGATGTAGGGTCAGGATCCAGTATAGGCAGCATTTCGGAATCGCATTGCCAAAGGTTGTCTCAGGATACCAGTGCCTCTGGGACAGTTGATAGTTTTCAAAGGGCTGGCAGTGAGGGAGGAATTGAGCTGCAGCCAATTAACAGCCCTTAAGGAGCTTGTGAAGGGTCCTGCGCAATTTTCAATGATTTTTCTTTGGTGAGTGTGAACAGATGTTTCACTCTAGTCCAGGGCTGCTGAGATTACCATTGGTCTCAAGTAGGTTTCTTTGACGTTATTTTTTCAAATGTGAGAGGCCAGCAAGCACCAGTTTCTCTTTGCCTTGGCTTCACTCCACTGAGTTTGACTTGCTGGCCAGTTGATGAGCTTCCTGCTCTAGCTTTATAGATCTCTATGGTAGCTGCTGTCTTCCCTGGCTGCTGGTGCCAGTCAGAAAGCTCCTGCTTCCTTGACTCTGAGGGTGTCTCCTGACCAATTCGTCCGGTTGCACTTCAAAGTAGTGTCACAAGCAGTGCAGCTGAAACACCGAATTGGAACCTGGAATTCACTTTGAAGATCCAGCCCCTGATGTCCTGAAATGCATCCAGATTGTCCAGCTCACTGAATCCTGGGCTAATTCCAATTACCTGGACAACTCTTAACTCATTGAAAAAGGCATTGAAGTGAGAGGAGCCACGCAGCATCAGCAGAAAATGAAATTCCCTATTTCTTGAGGAAGAACTGTGCCAGGAGCTCTGTATTTTCTAGGGCAACATGTGACACTGTTCAATAGCCCTAAGGGAAAGGATCCTAAACTATCACACAGTGATTATAGTGACAAAAAAAAGGGACCCAACAAAAGTGCTGAAATATTTGAGTGATTTTGAAGTGATTCTAAAGTTAAACATCAATGCTTCTAAAGTAAATGAATCACCTCATAGTGCAAAAAAAAACATCACCAGTTGATCTTTTCTTCTCAGGTTTAATTTTCAGATTACCTGACTAATTTGTTTAATGAGGCTATAACTAATGCTGTCCTAACCACTGATATTTTCACTTCTGTAGGTCACGTGTTCGAAGAGAAACACTTGTTGAAGATCTTCAGGAGAATGACACAGACCAGGAGCCAACCAGTTATCGAGGGTATACAACCCACAATCATTCTCTTAGTGTTGGTCCACCACAGAGTTCTGACTCTGAGCCAGAAGACAAGAAAGCCATGTTTACTGAAATGAAGGACAAACGACCACCATTGGAGGCAAATGAGGTGGCGAACAGGGAGATTAAACAGGAATTCTGTGATCATTGTGAAGAAGAGGGTTATGACCATTGTGATACCTGTTGCATTCAAAATGACACAGGAAGCGCTGGTTCATTTGTACGCCTCCCTGGCACTGTAAAACAGGAGAGAGTAGGGACAGGCTGCAATCACGAGACACATTCATTAAAGACTACCACGGTGCTGCATATCCAGAATCCTCAGTGCTTGATCATTGGTTCCTCTAATTATGAGAAAATTCATGTTAACTCCTCGGACCTCATGTCTCCAGACAACTCGCCAAAGCCTAATGCAAGCGTTTCTGCGCCAAAAGATACAGAAACCAATGGCCTAAACCCTAACAGTTTCAAAGCATTCTCTGAACCTCCATGTGGTAATCTGGAGGTGACTCTGAATCCTCCTTCTGCAGCATCTTCTCCAGGCTTAATGCCAGTTTCTCCAGTGCCGATCTCTTCTGCTCCCATCTCTCCGTCAGTGCCTACTATTTCAAAGGGGCAGTGCTTGGTCCCTGGCACTGATGTGGTTACTTTACAGTCGAGCACAAAGTTAAATAAAAGTATCCAGAGGCGGCATGCAAAGATGGCGAATCTGAACAACATAATTCATCGACTTGAAAGGGCAGCGAATCGAGAAGAACCTACAGACTGGGAGTTCTAATGAAATGTTTTTTAGTGAGCAGTGACTTTATTATTTGCAAAATAATAGGATGCAACTCTGAACTCTTCAAGAGTAGGAAGAATTTTAAATGTTTAATTTAAATTGAGACTTGGCAAAGCCAAAACTGCAGTAATTTTTGCTGGAGAATTGAATTTTATGAATTTACTCTTCAATTAATCTTCCAGAATCGCATTTAGCATCTGAGGAAAAAAAAATTGACCACTATTTTAAACAAAAAATTCAAACAACTTTTAGAAAAAATATTTATTTGTACAAGTCTTATATTAAGGACTGGTTGCAAACTCTGCTGTAGCAATTTTCCTATTTGCCATTAGCTACAGAATGAAAATAACAAACATTGATTTTGTGCCACTAAATGCACACTTGAAGTCCTGTAGTTTGCCACAGGAAGAGATTAAAGACGATAGTATAAAGCCATTAAACAGCACTATGATCCAGAAGGCTGACCAAATTTGCTAGCTTATGGATAGAAATTGTTTTCTTAAATTTTGTCTGCAAGACAACTAATTCATATTAACAGAAGTGGACTCTGATATAGTCAAGAAGACTCTAAAAATAGGAACCTCAACACCATGAACTATGTACTTAGTTATTGGTCATGTGTTTTCAAACATTTGTAACACAGGGTGTTATGTGCAATTGTATATGTTGTAGAAACTTCTGCAATAGCCTTCCTTGAACAAGATGTAGCATGGTACGTGATTAACTCTTCTCCCCCATTAGTCATTCACCCATGGTGTTCTGAAGAATGCCAAAAGCCTAATGAACAGAACTTTGCCTGACAAAAACAAATAATTTTGGAGTTTACATTTTGTTTTTCTAACCAACTATGAATCAAATCGGAAATGTTAACAAGGCAGCTGATTAAAATCTCTGGTTTTGAAGGAGAAATTCTACTTCCTGAATTGCAGTGGTCTGGTGTTCAGCAATAGCACACTGTTCTGTGCATGAACATCCTCTGTTACTGTAACACAGCTGGCCTTTTCAAGTCAGTCTTGATTTTTGTCCACGTTTTGAAGTTTTCTTTTCTCACTTTTTAAGATAGAGTTGATGTGATGGCATTGGTGTATTCTCTCATTACAGAAGGTTGATGTGGCTTTTGGCTCTTCAGGATTTCCTCTAGCACTTGATTTTGTCTTGTACCAGATCTAATTCCTGTTTTGCTCAAGGCCACGGTAATGCACTTGATCATATTCAGCTGATCCTTTTTACCCCTATGTTCATCTTATCTTTTGTATCTGTTAAAAAGAAAACATGAAGGCTGATCTTTGCCCAGCCTTTGTAGTTTTTCTTTGCACTCGGTCACTAAATACAGTATATTTCTGTTTGCATTGTGTAAGAGGATGGACCTGCACATTGATTTATTCTCTGATGCAGTTTCCCAAATATGTTTTTTATGTCTCTGTATTTGGATTAGTTGTTTAAAATATTACAGATCTGCAACAGTCCAAGTAGTAGGACAACTAAAGAGCTATTCAAAAGAAAACAAACTGAATTGCAATGACATTATTGCTTTCATAACGTTGTTCATTCTTATGTTATCACCAATGTTTTATGGTTCTTCTTTTAAAGGCAGCTGATTTTTTTTCTCCCCTGAGAAGTATAGACAAAAAGAATAAGGACCAGCTCAACAAAAGTCAAACAAATTAAAATTGACACAAAGTAAGAGAAAATGCAATCAAATAATTGACTTCATCATTTAGATTTAGTACCCTTTAAAGGCTAGTTTATCTGACTAATAAACTAGTGGATACTGCTTTATTTGATGTGATTCTAAAGTATACACTTTGTTTCATGCATTATGCATGCAAGTACACCCTGCAGATCAATCACAAAATGGCAACTGTATTAAACCAATTGTCATAAAAACTCTGTGCAACTGTTGCTGAATTAAAGATGTGCAGTTTTTAATGTGACAGTTGAGTCAATACAGTCAACATTTAACAATCAATCTATCGGACACATTCAACAAGGAAGTCTGTCTGAACAGAATACTGTTTCAGGCAAGAAAATATGAACATCCAGGCAAATTTCACCCTTCAAATCCATACTTTGAAGTTGCTTAATGCTGGAAATCAATTTCTCTTTACACATCCTCTATTTGGAAATGTCGCTTTACACTGTTCAGCTGGAAAGATGTCACTTCAATTACATTTATCTCTGTCATTATCTGTAATTCATCTTTTTTTTAAACCTGCCAGCAAAATTCAGGCATTCTTCCAAGCCGTGAAGTTTCTAAACATTTTTGTTCTTGAGACTTGAAACATTCAGCAACCAGCATTACTACCATCCGATGATCAGTAAATATCATTTGATTAGTAAATATCATTAGATCAGCAAATACCATAGATTTTTGTCTGGAAATTTGCAGAAAGTGGCAAACGAATTGGTTCATTACACTTGCTGCTGGCCAAAAACTTTCAGTGTCTGCCCCATTGTGGGGTGAGGTGGGAGCAAGGGGAGAGAGCTGGGACTTGTATGAATACCGCAGGGACCTGTGTCTTCAGCTCATTAGATGCAATCTCAGCCAGCAAGTGCAATTGAGTAAATTCTATTCCGTGTTAAATCCTGTTCAGAAAGCTGGGATTGAATGAGTATCATGACCATGTTTCAGAGGTTTCTTCAGAGTGGTCCATGAACTAGGAATTTGCATAAGCTCATAAGGAGCCCCATTTTAGTTTGAATGCTTCAGTATTAAAATAACCAGCAGTGTAACCTTATGTTTTAAAGACAATGAAAGGATAGTTTATTATACAAATTCTGAAAGATACTTAAGTAAAAGCGCTAAAGTCACTAGCTAAAATACATAGATTTAAAGTAGGTAAAGGTTTAAAAACTACAAATGAAGTTGAAAATGAAAAGAAGTCTCTGTCTTTGCAGCCTTGGCTAGCTTCAGGATTTTCTTTCAGAAGAGATGGAGTTCAAGCTTGAAGTCAGATTCCAGGGCAGTAGATACACAGGAACACCACCACCTGCAGGCTCCCTTCCAAATCTCTCACCATCCTGGCTTGGATGTATCACCATTCCTTCACTGTCGCTGAGTCAAAATCCTAGAATTGCCTCCTTAAGGGCATCGTGGGTCAACCTACAGCACATGGACTGCAGTGGTTCAAGAAGGCAGCTCACAACCACCTTCTCAAGGGCAACTCGGGACAGGCAACAAATGGTGACTGGCCAGTGATTCCCACGAAGAATTTAATAATAAACAAAGCTGTTCCTTAGCTTCTGTATCAAATATTTTGAGGTTATTCCAGGAAAGATGTTGTGAACTTTGAAAGAGTTCAGAAAAGATTTACAAGGATGTTGCCAGGGTTGGATGGTTTGAGCTACAGGGAGAGGTTGAATAGGTTGGGGCTATTGCCTCTGGAGTGTCAGAGGCTGAGGGATAACCTTATAGAAATTTATAAAATCATGAGGGGCATGAATAGGGTAAATAGAAAAAGTCTTTTCCCTGAGGTGGAGAAGTTCAGAACTAGGGGGCATAGGTTTAGGGTGAGGGGGAAAGATTTAAAAGGGACCTAAAGGGCAACTTTTTCATTGCAGAGGGTGGTGCGTGCATGGAATGAGCTGCCAGAGGAAGTGCTCGAGGCTGGTACAATTACAACATTTAAAAGGTATCAGGATGGGCATATGAATAGGAAGAGTTTAGAAGGATATGGGCCAGGTGCTGGCAGGTGGGATTAGATTGGGTTGGGATATCTGGTCGGCATGGATGGGTTGGATCAGGAGTCTGTTTCCATGCTGTACATCTCAGTGACTCTAGGTAGACTAAGGAGCAGTACCAAGGACAGAAATTGCAGGGCCTACTGCTGTTCCTGGTCTGGGCCCCCAGTCCCATTACCTGACCTGAGGATGGCAGCCTCATTCCTGACTCGAGCACAGCGGCCACACCCTTGATCTGAGCACAGGGCCCCACTAGGGCACAGAGTCCTGGTTATGGGACCATGACGTGGCCCCTTTGTCCCAGGCCCTGCGATGCAGAACGGAAGTGGGAGGGTAGCACTTTAATGGCTTTGTAGGATGTGCCCTTTGGTAGCCTCGTTCAGTATAGCAGTCCTAAAGTTGCTTGCTCTGTCTCCCTAATACAAGCAGTTTCAAGTTTCAGTTTCAAATGGCTATCTTCTGCCAGCTTTTATCATAATCAAACAAACTGGGTATAAATGTTAAGCTAGAATCATTGTTCCACAAAACAAAGTCAGTTGTGCAGGAATTCTTGGTGGTGACACTCTTCCTGGCTCTTGCTCAAAACTAATAGTTGGAATCTTCACAACATTTGAGCATTCAATGGACAACATTGATATTCTTAAATTATCTAATGACCTTTTGTGGTTGATATCCAGCCAAATTGTCTGCTTTGGCTGCAGCTAAAGTGACAAGGAGAAGTCATGTGACCTTTACTATTAAAGAGACATGAATTTTACAGTACAAAAGGAGACCATTCCACCTACTCTGTCTGTACTGGCTCCTGAAAGAGCTACCCAGCTCGTCCCATTCTCCACCCCTATCTCCATAACCCTGTAAATTCATCACTTTCAAATATATATCTTGCTCTCTTCTGAAATCTCCTGTGGAGTCTAGCTCTATCACTCTCCCAGATAGCACATTTGGGGCCATTTTATAAAACTCTGTATCCATTTTAAAGACAGATCAGCTTGCTATACAAAATTTGATATATGTTCATGGTAAGAGAGGTAGGGAGACAAAATGAAATATGTATAAGTTTTTTTAAGAAACTAATTATTTAAAATTTGAGGGAATGAGACCTCACACTAAAAGTAACTTTTCAGTGCCAGAGTTTGTTTGGTCCTAATTAAGCCTTACCAGAGTCAAAGATTCTCAAATTTTAAGAGAAAAGCCCCTGCGTTTCCTCAAGTTTTTAGTGAGCATTTTGTAGGAAAATGCTTCAACGTTATGCTGTGCATACGATTAAGGGTGATTCTCCTGCTCCTCAGATATTGCCTGACCTGCTGTGCTTTTCCAGCACCACACTCTAGATATAGGATTTAGGATGTCATGTTGAAATTGTACAGGATGTTGGTGAGACTTCTTCTGGAGCACTGTATGCAGTTCTTTTTTCCCTGTTATAGGAATTGAATTATTAAGATGGTGGAGGTTCAGAAGAGATTTTCCAGAACGTCGCCGGAAATTGAGGGTCTGAGTTATAAGGAGAGGCTGCATGGGATGGGACATTTTTCACAGGAGCATAGGAAATTGAGAGGTGACCACATTATTTTATAAACCTTTATAAGGGGTATAGATAAAGCGAATGGTAGGTGTCTTTTCTCTAAGATGTGGGATTTCGAGACTAAAAAGCATATTTTTAAGGTGAGAGGAGAAAGATATAAAAAAAACACGAGGGGCAACTTTTTATACACAGGATGGTATGTGTGTGGAATAAACTTCCAGAGGAGGGGTTGGATGTGAGAACAATTACAACATTTAAAAGACATTTGGATAAATACATGAATAAGAAATGTTTGGAGGGATATGGGCCAAGCGCAGGTGGGACTAATTTTGTTTGGATTTATGATTGGTGTGGACTGGTTGGACCAAAGGATATCTTTCCATGCTCTGTGAGCATGATTTCAGTGTGAAATTCAATTCATAAACAAAAACATGATCATTGTTTTAAAAGACACAATTTATCCATTTATCTATTTTAGTTAACAAAACCCAGAATTTGCTCCAAAGCTATGTCTCTTAATATAAAGGACACAAATTCCTTACTGCAGTTACTCACATAAATTCCCAATCTGAATTCATCTGAAAGAGTCCAGAGGGGGAAATATCAGTGTGCAAAAGTAAAGTGTCTGGAAAGGAAGATAGAAATAGCATTAAAATTGAATAGGTTAGAAAGCAATTCAAAACTGTTTTAATATCGTAAAATAAATAAACTTTTCAGTACCTCAAACATGTGGGAATACACAGGACCAAAAGGTACCATTCGTCCCACAAACCTCTTTGAAAGAGCTTTACAATTAGACCAGTCACTTCACTGTTTCTCCATAGGCTTGCTTTTTTTCACTTTTTAGGTATATTTCTGTACTGTTAGGTTCAAAGTACCTAACGGCTTCCTTTAGCTCTGAACAAAATTATTATAAGGCATATGTGCTTTGATATAAAGCAAATTTAATAACAATCTACTTTAATATATATTAGAAACATATGCAAACTAATGAGTGAATCTATTAGCTTAACCTACATAATATAATCAAGTTTAGGTAGATGTAATGAGTAAGTCTGTTAGCTTAAACTACTTCAGACATATTGAACAACGAGTCTCACTGCCTTCCATGAGTCGGGGACTCGGCTTTGAGCTGGCTGGTCGGGAGGACCCAAAATTCCTGGCACCAGTCACGATCCTGCTCCAAGATGATGACCGATGACTGAGAGAGTCCCTGATATTGATACTATTCTAGTGACGTGCTGTATCACCATTTCATAGTGCTTTCAGTACTCTTCCATTGTGCAGACAATAAGTTGAAAACATCATCAAGGTGGTCTTATTGTCAAGTACATAAAATAATGGTTCCCCTAGACAATCAAAGTCATGCAGTTACACAACAGCCAAAATAAGCTGTTTTAGCACTAGGCCAGTAATCTTCACTTGTCACCAATCGCTCATTCTCTTGTCCAATTAACCCTTAATGGTCTGTTTTGAAGGTATCATTTTTAATCATACCACTACTTTGTCAAATATTCTTTTGAAATTTATCATTGAGCCAGCTTCCACCAGCTTTGCAGGCTATGCAGATCAGGCTGTAATAACTCAGTGTGAGGGGAGAATCAGTTCCCCTCTAATGTTTTGTTAAGTCTGAGTGCTCCAGTTGCTATCACAACAGTGAAATCTTTTTTCATTATATACTGTCCTTAAATTCCTCATATTTATGAATGTCAGCAAAGAAACTGCAGTTAACCCCTTCTGATCCAAGGAAACAAATTCCAGATTCTCTGAACTCCCCACATAATTGAAGTCCCTTTTTCCTGGTTTAATTCTGGAAATTCTCTTCTGTATCTTCTCCATCGCATTAATATCTTTCCCAAAGAGATGCCTTTTACTTCTACTGCTAGAGAAATGATCAATTTATGCTTGCATTCATTACAGACTGCATTCAATGTGATTTCACTTGAGATTATTGTATACAATTGATTGTATTCTTTCAAACTCCAGGACCCAGATGAGAAAAAAACACTTTGGAAAAACTACTCTGCAGTGTGTTCACCCCATGAAGCAATTTTATGTGATATTGTTAAATGTATTCTGAAACAGTTAAATATTTATAGAGGTTTACTTTAAAATTAATTTAAATGGGCAATATTCTTTATTGCTGATCTCACAAGAGGGCACTTGTTTTAAAAGATAAAATACTTTACTTGGCATATTGCTGATGTTAGGATAGCAATATTAGCAATTTTACTGCCATCACTAATTAAGAAACACTTCCAGTAGCACTGTGGAGCAGTGTTATGTGTTTTGAATGAATTAATACAGTAAACTTTTGGAAAATACGTTAGTCTTGCAAGGTAATGATTTAAAAATTACCCCATGGCCATCGGAGCAAGGGTGAGGTAATCATTGTTTGTGATATTGCAATAAGAGAGGTGCAAGATCAGAAAACCTGAAATCAGAGGTAACGTGGAATTCGATGTCCAGCCTCAATCCGAAGAGAACGTTGTATTGTGCAATCCACACACAACAAAAAACACTATTCCAAATGGCTTGCAATTTTTAAATTCCCTGGCAAATGGACATAATGGTTACATGTGTCAATTTCCTAATTAATAACTCAGTACATGGAAATTCTACAAAGAGAATGTGAACCAAATGCTTGTTCCTGCTGCAACATCAAAAGCCCACATTGCACACTGTTGTGCACTTAAAAGCATAAGGGAAATTCAGAACTGGAGTTGAAAAAGACATATTTCAATTCATACTTAAAGATAACTTTATGGTCAAAGGACTAGATAGACTTTAGAATGCCAGAAAGCATTAGGAGGCAATGGCCTAGTGGTACTATCCCTGGCCTGTTAATCTCGAAACCCAGGTCATGTTCTGGGTCGAATCCCACCATGACAGATGATGGAATTTGAATTGAACAAAAATCTGGAATTAAGAGTCTAATGATGACCATGAGTCGATTGTTGGAAAAACCCACCTGGTTTGTCCTTACCTGGTCTGGTCCACATGTGACTCCATACCCACAGCAATGTGGTTGACTCTTAACTGCCCCTATGGACAATAAATGCTAGCCTAGCCAGCAGCATCTTCATTCCATGAATGACTAAAGATAAATGACAGATCATTTAGTCCATAGAGTCCACGCTTGTGTTCATCCTCCCCCAATCCTTCCTCATCTAACTCTACCTACATAGCTCTCCATTCTATTCATCTCAACCATTCCCTTCAGCAGGAGTATTCAAACTGTAGCCTGTGGCCAAACAATGCATCTAATAATAATCCAATTGTAGATCCTTAAGCATCTCTGTTCTATTTGCACCTGTTTGAAGTTGACATGCCCCTTGGCTGAAAATAGCAATTTTGTAGATTCTAAAAGAGACTGTTAATGTTTGGGAAACATACTGTGGAATAAAGAATTCATTGGAAGTGATATCCTCAGGAGTGTAGTAAGATGAGATCTGCACTGTTTTATGAGTGAACAGTAACAGGCTATATTGAACATAACTACTTCTAGGGAATGGTAAGAGAGGACATTTTACCTAAAACCATACAGACCCAGGCTACTGTTCCATGTGATCCAATGTAAGTATAACATAGCTCCTTTCTACATGCTAGGCAGTCATACCTAGAGTAAAGGCAGAAGTCTCTTGCTTGAGGAATTAATTCCCAACAACACTGTCTGTTCTCTTAAAGGGTGTGTAGGACCTCTGTGCTGTATTATCATTTCTTTGCGGGATTAACACGTTGGGTGGAGTGGAAGGGCAGCTTCTGATGAATGTTTGCTTTTGAGCAGTGGCATTCATAAAGACTTGAATGGAGCAGCGTGAAGACCAATCAAAGAGAAATTGATAGAGAGAAGAGGATTCCAGGATTTGAATGATCACTGACTCTCGCAAAAAACAGACGAGGAATTGAAATTCCTATTCTCCTTTTCATCTGCTTTGCTTTCCGGAGATCGAGATAAATGTGAATGAAGAACATGGAGCATTCTGGAGAAAATGCTCGGGGGAAAGAAATGAAGACTTTTTGATTCCTAGAATTAGAATTTCTTTTACAGAACTATTGGTATCACTTTGATTCCTGTTAAGCCCACTGGGATGCAGGCAGTCATACTTTAGGGACTCACATAACACGACACCACTATGGACAACAGTATAAACTGCTGGGACAGGGTAAATAGGAAATTCCTGTTCAGTACTCTGATCTGCAGACCTATTTGAATGGTCAACTCATTCTGCAGGTGATTTCTGTCATTAACAAGGGAACAACGATCCTTATTCTCTCTCCCTAAGCTTTTCTGTTTGAAATATTAGGTCATCATTCATTACCACAAAATTTTCTTCAGCTTATCATTTCCCTTGATCTTGGATTCCTGAATATTTCTGGAACAGACAGGCTATTTCCTCCATCCATGCATCTCTTGGTTGTGTCAATTGAGTAGGAATCCATTTACAGAGTGCAAGATGTTTGCAAATCTTCTACAAGTTTCTTGTTTACAGCCTGCAGAGACGGGATTGCATTGACTACTAACAGATGGGTGTTTACTTCAATGCTCTCACTGAGGTAGTTAGAAACATGAGAAAATAGGAGCAGGAGTAGGCCATTCAGCCCCTCAAGTTTGCTCAATGTTCAATCTGATCATGTCTCTGCTCTCAGTACTCTGTTCCAATTCCTCCCCACATCCTTTGAGCCCTTTAGCCCCAGGAACTTCATCTCATTCCTTCATGAAGACATAAAAATGGTTTGACCTCAACTACTTTTCTGTGACACGGAATATCATAGCCTCATCTCTCGCTCAGGAAAGACATTTCTCCCCATCTCAATCCGAAAAGACCCACCCCATACTCTATGACTGTGAAGCCTGGTTCTGGACTCCCTGGTCATCAGGAGCATTCTCCCTATGTTTACACAGCCTAGTCCTGTTAGAATTGTATAGGTTTGTATGAGATTCCCCCTCATTCTTCTTAACTCAAGTGAGTATAATCCTAACCAATCCAGTCTGTCTTCATACATCAATCTTGCATCTCAGGAATCAGTCTGATAAACGAAGATATCATTCACCCTGCCTGAAATTTGAATGACCATGAATTTGTTTTGAAGTTCTGAAATCTCCTCCCTACATCATTTAATATTTCTTTCCAACTCCTTAATCCTGGATATTGCCACTTCTCTGGTCACAACTGCTGTAAAGAATGTTGAAGCTTCACTTCCTTTAGTGAGTGAACTTGTACAAGGTTTTGTTCTCTTTTCCCAAAAGTGATGCAGCCTTTTACTCTGAGGGGAATTTCTCTATCTAACTGAGGCTGCTGTTGCTGCATCCTCTTAATATGTTCTGTGAAATTGTAGACAATTTTATATTTTCTTAACCTTCTTCAACAAACTGATTCCCCATAAAAACACAGTTGTGTTTGAGGAACAGTGCCACCTGAATTTTAAAGTATAGGAAGGTCCAAAGTCTGAGATCCAGAAAATGAAGGACTTGAGTGATGGTTCCCTTGTCTGTGACTATATGCTGAAAGGGTAAACCATGGTATGAATGGCTTGGTGGCCAGTCCTCTGTATTGGTGCTTCTTTTTCCACCATCTTCAGCTTCTTTCTTTCAGAAACATCAAGGGTATATCTTACCCTCTTGTACTATTCGGATAGAAATGTCTATAGTGGAGAATGATCCCTGATACACTAAGTCGAGATCAGTTTCTTCAGTGTCTGATAATCAGCAGATAATTTAAGCAATATGCAAACATCTGAAAGTATCTAAAGGTATCCAATTTAAGGCTGGTTTTCCTGCTATTTATCTTCATCTCTGCTAATGGTCTTGCTTGGATGTAGCATTAGGGGCATTGAGTTCTTGCTGTGGGTCTGCAACATTCTCAGGAAAACTTTAATTGATCCATCTATGACCTTTACTGTGGGGACTCCCACTGATTGCTGTGGCCTATAGTTAATTTTCTTTGCTGTCAGTGCTGATGTGCTCTGGTCTCTCTCTTTGCGCTCATGACCCGCTATAAATCTGGCTGGGTTGTGTTCCGCCAATGGAATACTTGCGTTTAATGCACCACGTGCTGTTTCTTTGTGCATTTGGCATCAGTATATTTTACTAGTGTGTGTCTCCAGCCCTGTTAGTATTTTAGATTTTTGTACTAATTTACTGACTGTGACCAATTGATTTCTCCCTGTTGATTATCACATACTCTGCCATGGACCCCTGTGGATTGCCACGTACTCGGTGTGGGCCTACCCTGACATTTTCCTGAGTTTTAGGACGGGTTCTCCATTTCCAAGGTTTGGTGCCAAGCTGAGCCTTGAACTCATGATGCTCCTGGTCTATCCCACCACTAGGCTTCACTTCAGGTATTTGCCCTACATGGATTCAGATAGATGGGCCGATCTTGTGGTTTCTTCCAGTAGCACTGTATTGACACTGGAGTTTTCTTTCTGGAGTTTTCTTTCTGAAGTGAACAACAACAGCCTTTATTGAACATAATTGTTGATAGGGTTTGACAGAGTATACCTTTTCTGGAGCCTGAGAAAGCCAGGCTCCAGTTCTGTGTGACCTGATATCACTTTAAGTGGCTGCTTTTGCCTATGGTCAGTAGGATAGGCTTTAGGATAAAGGTGTAATTCCTTTTATTATATAAAGTAGAATTGAATGCATTTATAAATTGTTTAATACCACAGATGCGAGACAGTAAAATATTAGGGAACAAATCTGCTAAACTTCTGGCCTGCATATTTCCATTCAATATTGAGCAGTTAATTTTCCACTTGTGGTTGAGGTGGAATGCAGAAATTCAAACTCAATTATCTTTTAGTATATTAGAAATCTAAAGTAATGTGTAGCTGTCAGACAAGTACAAGCAGGCATCTTAAGTTTTAAAATGTTTTAAATAGTATTAGACAGCATATACAGCAGTTAACTCAATTACAGGTCATTCAATTACTTTAGAATGTTTTAATCGGTTTCCCCTTGTTTAAATGTAGTTTCATTAATAACATTTATCTGAGTCTAAAACCAATTTGTACAAAAGAGCATTTAGTCCATTTAACCTGTTCCAAATTGCATCCAACTATTTCTGTGACTCCAGTTTATGGACAATGTTATATCATCTTGCTGCAGGATCAAATGTGTTAATTATTTTTAACATTTTGTTTCTTTCCCTCTCCCATAGAAACACACGGAAATGTAGAAACTAGGAGCAAGAATAGGCCATTCGACCTCTCAAGCCTGTTCCCCCATTCAGTGTGATCATGGCTGTTCATCAATCTCAATACTTTAATCCCGCCCTCCCCTCACATTCCTCAATCCATTCAGCCACAAAAGCTATATCTTACCTCCTTCTTGAAAACATAATGTTTTGGCCTCAACCACTTTCTGTGGTAGCGAATTCCACAGGCTCACCACTCTCTGGGTGAAGAAATTTCTCCTCATCTCAAGCCTAAAAGGTTTGCCCCTTATCCTTAATCTATTATCCCTGCTTATGGACTTCCCCACCACGGGGAACATTCTTTCTCCATCTAATCTGTCTGGTCATAGAATCATTGAGTTTTACAACACGGAAGCAGACCCTTTGGTCCAATTCATCCATGCCGACCAGATATCTTAAATTAATTTAGTCCTATTTTCCAGCATTTGGCCCATATCCTTCCAAATCCTTCCTATTCATGTACCCATCCAAATGCCTTTTTAATATTGTAATTGTACCAGTCTCCACCACTTCCTCTAGCAGCTCATTCCATACACACACCACTCTCTGCGTGAAAGTGTTGCCCTTCAGGTCTCTTAGAAATTTTTCCCCTCTCACTCTAAATCTATGCCCTCTAGTTTCCCCCACCCCAGGGAAAAGACTTTGTCTATTCACCCGATCCATCCTCCTCACAGTTTTATAAACCTTTATACGGTCACCCCACCAGCCCTTAATGCTACAGTGAAAACAGCCCCAGCCTATTCAACCACTCCGTGTAGCTCAAACCCTCCAATCTTGGCAACATCCTTGTAAATCTTTTCTGAGCCCTTTCAAGTTTCACAACATCCTTCGTATAGCAGGAAGACCAGAATTTCATGCAGTATTTCAAAAGTGACCTAACCTGTTAGGATTTTATATGTTTCCATGAAATGCCTCCTCATTCTTCTGAAATCCAGTTATAACCCTAACTGATGTAATCTCTGCTCATACGATCATCTTGCCATCTCAGGAATCAATTTGGTAAGCCTTCACTGCAATCCCTCTATTGCAAGGTCATCTGCAGCTAAGGAAACCAAAACTGCACACAATATTCCAGGTGTGGCTTTACCATGCCCTTATAATTGCAGCAAGACATCCCTGCTCCTGTACTTGAATCCTCTATCTTTGAAGATATTCTGATTACATCTTTGGATATGCCAGCTAGTTTGTCCCCATTGTGCAATTTTCTGTGCACTCATACCCCTTTGAAAAATGGGCTGAGACTCTGTTAAATGTGTTGCTGTGCAGCTTACCTCACAACCAGTAAAGACTAAATCTCCAGCTCATCTGTCTCGACTGGACTGAAACACCCGTCAGAGGCTAAGGCGTAATGTTCCAATTGATGGCACCAGCCATATCCACCCTCTATTTTACATTTGATCAATTTTGTGTGCATTTGCGTGTTGCTGTTTTTTTTCCATGATTTATATAAATCCAGGTGAAAAATTAAACTTCATGCCAGACATAGCTTGTGTATCGTTCTGATTTTCTTTTTTGAGTATTAACTTCCCCACAAAGAAATGATTAACTATCCTATCCTAGTAGTTATTTTTATGGTAATTATTTCTTGCTTTTAATTTCCCAAATTGTTTTTGGTCATCCCTAATTAGTTTATAGGCAGGATTATTGCCCAGCCAGGAGGACTCTGCTAGTTTAGGTCTACGACCTGTTACCAAATAACGGCCTTTTATTTTTCTTCGTTCTCCAGAGATCCTTTGCACTACAAAATAAATTTTTTGGACTCTCAATTGGGTGATGCAAGTTTTAATCCGCAACTTCTCAAAAGAATAGTTGCTAAGTTCTACTCAGTTAACTATAGTGCGAAGGAAGACCAGCTCAGGGAAGGTTTCTGTACAGCTAAATTGCACTTAGATTGGGTTAACTAAGAACTAATTGATGAATCCTTGCAAAGGTTGACTGAAGATGATGTGTGGATGAGATGGAAGGGGTAGATTCAAAATGAAAAGATAAATTCTTAATAGGATAGAATTTAGCGTGTTATGGACCAGACCAGACCCCCCCTCAATATATTTTAAGATGTTAGCCTAGACTCTACCTTTTTCTTATTTTAAAGATAGATATGAAGTATCATATTCCAGATGCAATGAGACTGGTCAAACTACTCACATTTAGCAAAACACAATGTATTTAAACACTCTAGGTAAAATACAAACAAAAGAAAGAGGAATATAGAATAACTTAACCATTGGAAAGCTTAACCAAATAATAGGTACAGTACCTATTACTAATTAACTCTTCCAGTATAGTGACATCCCATAAATACACCCTGTGGCAAAAAGGCAAATTCAGACACAGCTTCTCACATGCAGTTTTCAAATCCAGGAGGGAAAAACATAGAGAGAAAATTCAAAGAATGTAGCAGCTAGGAGACTTTCACTGAGGCTTCCACCTGTTTTAATATCCCAGAGGCTTCTGCTCAAAACTAAACTTAAAAACTAAAAAAAAAGAGGATGCCTGGTCTATGAGAGCTGGCCACACACCCAGGCTGCTTCCATGTTTTCCAACCTTTTAACAAAAACCCCAAGGTCTCACAAATTGTTTACTTTCTTAGAGACATCTTGGCATGTCTGTCTTATGACATCTCTTCAAAAAAACCAGGATCAAATAACCTCTTTAAGTGACAGCATTGTCACCAGTGTGATAGGCTTTAACTGTTACCCGTGTAAATGTCTTTTCAAATTGTGGTACTGATGCACTGTCTGAAGTGGGGTAAAAGCCTCAAAGGGGGTCCAATCTATGTATGTTTGTTTCAAGTAAACATGATGCAAACCACAAGCATTAATACAAAATCAAATAAAAGCAAAGTACTGCGGTTGGTGAAGATCTGAAATAAAACAGAAAAGTGCTACAGAATAGATTTTGTGCTGGGGTACAAAATCAAAATATATTAAGCATCTGTTCATTGTTATGAGAATTTATTTCACTTGCCAACATTCATCAACAGTTGAGTACTTGAAAGAAAAAATATTATTTGTGCATAATTTGCAATATTCAAATATTTTTGACTTTTAAATTTGTTGCCTTCCTTGGGTACACTGAAACTCATTAGTATATAAGTAGGCACAAAATGGCAATTGTACACGCTGTGACATTAGAAATTCAGGGTGACCAATTGTGGGAACTCTCGTGAGTGGACTGATTTCAGCCCACAGAATTCCTTGTGGCAAATACTGAAGGAAAATTTGTCCAGCATCTGTTTTGGACAAGAACATAATTCTAAATGCAGATGGCTTAACAAAACTGAAACCACAGAATTATTAGACCAGAGAAGAGGGCCATTTGGCCTACTATGTCTGCATTGGCTCTCCAATAAGCATTATGACGTACTGTCACTCATGCCTATTCCCCACACCCCTGCATATTGTTTCTGTTCAAACGATCATCCAATACCCTCTTGAATGCCTCAATTGAACCTGCACAATACTTCCAGGCAGTGCATTCTAGAGCCAAGCTACTTGTTCTGTGAGATCACATGAGAATATTTTTCTCACATCATATTTGCTATGTTTGCAAATCACTTTAAATCAGCACTCTCTCATTTTTGATTGTTTTCCAAGGTTCTCCCTAACCATCCAGACCCTTCATGATTTTGTAAACTTCTATCTGATATTCTCTCCAATGCGATCAGTCCCAATCTATCCTCATAACTGAAGGTTTTCATGTATCTTTGTGGATCTCTCCTGCACCCTCTCTAACCTTCCTATAGTGTAGCACCTGGAATTGTACACAATACCCAAGCTGAGGTCTAACAAGTCTCTAGTGCAAGTTCATCATAACCTCCTTGTTTTTATACTCACTGCCCGTATTAATAAAGTTAAAAATCCCACAGCACCAGGTTATAGTCTAACAGGCTTATTTGGACGTACAAGCTTTTGGAGCACTGCTCCTTTGTCAAGGAGCTAGTGACCTGCTAGTTACGTGATGAAGGAGCAGCGCTCTGAAAGCTAATGCTTCCAAATAAACCTGTTGGACTATAACCTGGTGTTGTGGGATTTTTAACTTTAACAAGCACATCCTTGCTCAGATAAGAAGACCAAAGCTGCACATAATATTCCAGGTGTGATCTCATCAAGGCCCAGTATGATTTCAGCAAAACATCCCTACTGCTGTACTCCAGTCCTCTCAATAAAAGCCAACATACCATTAGCTTTCCTTACCTCCTGCTGTACCTGCATGTTTACTTCCAGCAACAGGTGTACAAGGATGTCCAGGTATCATTACATATTCCCCTCTCTCAATTTATAGCCATTTAGAATATAGTCCAAATTCCTGTTTTGCTGCCAAAGTGGATAGCCTTGCATTTATCCATGCATCTGCCCACTCAACTTGTCCAAATCACACTGAAGCATCCCTGCAACTTCCTCACAGCTCACCCTCTCATCCAGCTTTCATTATCTACAGATCTAGAGATATTACATCTACCTCCCTCATTGAAATCATTCGTATAGATTGTGAATAGCTGGAGTCCTAGCACCGATCCCTGCAGTTCCCTATGAGTCACTGCCTGCCACTCAGAACAAGACGCATATATAAACATGAGAGAAATCTGAAGTGTTTGGAATCAATTTTGGTCTAAAGTATCAAGTGAATGATCCTTCTCAGTGAGATTCCTATAACCATGGATGCCAACTTCCCTTCGATGACCATAAGAAGTAGTTGACCACCGGGACATTCCAATAGTAGTGCTGAAGACCTCTCCCTTGCTTCGGTGTTCTTTTATCAATCATACTGGTGCCTACCTGACTGGAGAGGATCATTCACTTGATACTTTAGACCAAAATTGATTCCAAACACTTCAGATTTCTCTCATGTTTATTGCTGATCTCTGCCATAGGAAATAGGAGTTGGAGTGGCCCTTTAGCCTCTCTATACTGCCCCATCATTCAATAAGATCATAGCTGATCTGATTGTGGCCTCAACTCCACATTCCCACCTAACCCACCCCCATAACCTTTGATTATTGAATAATAGGGGTTAACCTGCCACTGCATTAAATAACTCTGACCCCACTGCCTTCTGAGGATGAGAATTCAGAGCTCACAAGCCTCTGAGAGAAGAAATTCCTCCTCACCTCTGTCCTAAATGGAATACCCCTATTTTTTAAAATTGCATTGAAAATGGGGATGTGCATTGAGCAACCTGACCCTGTCAGATGTTGGGTTGGCCATCCTACATTCTGCACTAAACCACAGCTAGTTTCCTGGCTTGGTGCTGGTCAAGGATAGGGAGACTTTGTGATTAACTCAAAGAAATGCATCAGGTATCATATTTGCAAACAAAGGGGAGGCACGGTAGCTCAGTGGTTAGCACTGCTGCCTCACAGCACCAGGGTCTCAGATTCGATCCCAGCATCAGGCGACTGTGTGGAGTTTGCACATTCTCCCCGTATCTGCGTGGGTTTCCTCCCACAGTCCAAAAATGTGCAGGTTAGGTGAATTGGCCATGATAAATTGCCCGTAGTGTTAGGTGCATTAGTCAGAGGGAACTGGGTCTGGGTGGGTTACTCTTCGGAGGGTCAGTGTGGACTGGTTGGGCTGAAGGGCCTGTTTCCGATCTGTAGGTAATCTAATCTAAACCTTGCCTGGTTTGTTTATCCCGCTCATATAGAATATCAAAAATATTAATTTATCAGCTCAGCCACACTGCCTGGAAGCTGTTATTTCGACTGCCTATTTGTTAATGCTGTTCTCATTCTCCTTGGATCTTATGGATTTTGAGCTCCATTGACAGTTAATATTCTCCAATGCTTGTCTCAGACCACAGATGACTGCAACCTCTGGGCTTTGCCTTAATATTTCCACAATGTAACAATCCCTGGTTCCAAAGTATGTCAGGATGAGGAGGGCAGCAGAAATGTTTGATGCATGGAATATGATCTGATATGGTAATTGACCCAGTGCAGCAGCTCAAACCCACAGCTAATTGAGAAAGTTATCAATGCAGATGTGTGTGTGTAATGTGGATTAGAATAAAATGTAAATGTTCAATCTCTCATGACATTTTCTTTCACACATCAGACAAGTCCAATTCTTTGCAGTGCTGTGCAATGACATTGCCTCCCCTGGATGCCTGACACTTGCTACTTTGTAGTTTATCTGTTAATGATTTGAATGCACAATTAAAGTGTAGCTTCTTTCCCTCTAATATACAGCTGTACACATTGTTTCCTGGAACTATGCAGGTAAATATGTGCAAAATAACTTTTGAAAGATCCTAGAAATATCATGCATTAAGGAATCTTACAGTTTTCAGTGTGAATCATAACCACTTACCTCAGGATTGAGCTCAATTAATCCAGAGTGATTTCCATTAAAGTTGCTGCCTAAATATTTTATAGAATGTTGAAATAGCCAACGTTGTTTCCATCTCAACATGTGTGATCTGATCATGATAGCCAATAACTGAGTACAGCTCCTCTGTGATAATGTGGGGTGAGAGAAAGAAAATACCAATTGCAGATGAAACCTTTACAAAGCTCAGTGTTCCTTAAGGTTGCAACAGCAGGCAGAACAGTGCAGATGGTGCAGGAGTGGAGTAACTGTTTGGCGTGCAGGATAGATGATTGCAGTAATTTGTAAAGCACATCTCCGAGACTTGGCAAAAACATCAAGACTAGGAAATTGGAATTAGGCAGAAAATAAAAACTCAAAACTTCAATTAAACTGAACATCGGACCTTTGCAAAGGAGAGAAAGCTTTCAAAAGCTCAGCAAAGCCTCTCACCCCAGTTGGAGGAAAGACAGCACTGAATCTTCTTAATAGCAGACGAACATGTTGAATGACCTGGCTAGGATAAGTCCTGTCCTCTTTCCTCTTTGGGACATCAAAAATATACCGATAATTGCACAAATGGCTCTTCACCCAGCTTTCCGGTTTGCTAATCTGGACCTTACGAGGTTAGAACTGTTTTCCACTCTTTAACAGAAGGTCTGTTACAGTAGCACTGGTGAAACCTCGAACCTTTTACCTAATTCACTTAATCTCGCTGCAGAAGAAACTGATTGTATGATGTTTGTGAAATGATTCCAGATTAGACATCTGGAGCCTGATAAAAACAATGACTGCAGATGCTGGAAACCAGATTCTGGATCAGTGGTGCTGGAAGAGCACAGCAATTCAGGCAGCATCCGAGGAGCAGCAAAATCGATGTTTCGGGCAAAAGCCCTTCATCAGGAATAAAGGCAGAGAGCCTGAAGCGTGGAGAGATAAGCTAGAGGAGGGTGGGGGTGGGGAGAGAGTGGCATAGAGTACAATAGGTCAGTGGGGAAGGAGATGAAGGTGATAGGTCAGGGAGGAGAGGGTGGAGTGGATAGGTGGAAAAGGAGCTGGGCAGGTCGGACAAGTCCGGACAGGTC
>NC_057734.1:23805623-23836370 GCF_004010195.1 Chiloscyllium plagiosum | reverse complement strand
CCATGCCCTCCACCTCCTCCAAGACTTCCGTTTCCCCGGCCCCCAATGCCTCATCTTCACCATGGATATCCAATCCCTCTACACCTCCATCCGCCATGACCAGGGCCTCCAAGCCCTCCGTTTTTTCCTCTCCAGACGTTCCCAACAGTACCCCTCCACCGACACTCTCATTCGTTTGGCCGAACTGGACCACCAGACGCCTGGAGGAAGAACGCCTCATCTTCCGCCTCGGAACACTTCAACCCCAGGGCATCAATGTGGATTTCAACAGTTTCCTCATTTCCCCTTCCCCCACCTCATCCTAGCTTCTAACCTCCAGAAACTCGATCCCCTGACCTGTCCGGTTTGTCCGACCTGCCCAGCTCCTTTTCCACCTATCCACTCCACCCTCTCCTCCCTGACCTATCACCTTCATCTCCTTCTCCACTGACCTATTGTACTCTATGCCACTCTCTCCCCACCCCCACCCTCCTCTAGCTTATCTCTCCACGCTTCAGGCTCTCTGCCTTTATTCCTGATGAAGGGCTTTTGCCCGAAACGTCGATTTTGCCTGTCCTCGGATGCTGCCTGAATTGCTGTGCTCTTCCAGCACCACTGATCCAGAATCTGGAGCCTGATGTTACAGAGATACTCGGGAATTACCTTGTTCTAGCTATGGAGGATTAGCTGGATGCTGCAAAGAGCAATGAATGAGTGCACACTCAAACCATCACCATGGTACCCATGTAGAGCAACTATCGTAAACTTTCACTCCATTCTAGATTACATTGATCAAAAGGGGATTATGCGTGCCATGTTTTTAGTTTCTTGGCCTCCTTTCCTGCTAATAAACCACAGGATCTTGGAGCATGATAATTAAAGGAAGAAGGAGGATCAACTGTACTCTGGGGTGGTATGGGTTCATATGAGATTTCAGGCCGCATTCCTTTGCCAGTACACTCAACATGCACTCTGCCTTGCTTGCTTTTTTGCTCCCATGTAACAGCTCAGATAGTGTCGTTCCACTGGAATTGGATACTGAGAACCTGGGAATTTCATGGAATGTCACAAGAGCTGCTTAGAAGTATTCCAGATTCAGTTGGTGACTGTCTCCATGCAAGGACAGGACAGGGTGGTCATGTGTTGGGAACAGATATTTATATTTAGGAAAATACTGTAAGATTTTGAACTTGAACATTTTTGGGTTTGTTAAGTGATTACTTAGAAACTTAAACAGTTTAATGGGTGCCGTAAGATAGTCACTTGATTTTCTATAAAATGTGGCTTCGGAGAAACAGTTTAGCAAAACTTTCAAGGAAACAAAAGATCAAGTTTATTACTTTAATTACGAGAAAAAAAATGACTTTAAGGGGATTAGGAGTGCCCAGAGTAATGAGTACCTATCAACTCTCTCTGGACTTCGAATTCTGTTCTACAAACCCAGGATAGAATAAAGAAGACACACCTGAAACTGCAAGTCTATCCTGAAATCCTGTTCTCAACAGAGGTTCCTGCAAACCTGTTAGAGTTTCCAAATGGCAGTGTTTCTGAAGTCATGGATTGTGATTAATTCTCAGAGATTCAAATCCAAGTTGACTGGAATCAGAACTGGACATACATTATCTGGTGGGCGGCATGGTGGCACAGTGGTTAGCACTGCTGCCTCACAGCGCCAGAGACCAGAGTTCAATTCCCACCTCGGGTGACTGTCTGTGTGGAGTTTGCACGTTCTCCCTGTGTCTGCGTGGGTTTCCTCCGGGTGCTCCGGTTTCCTCCCACAGTCCAAAGATGTGCAGGTAAGGTGAATTGGCCATGCTAAATTGCCCGTAGTGTTAGGTAAGGGGTAAATGTAGGGGAATGGGTGGGTTGCGCTTTGGCGCATTGGTGTGGACTTGTTGGGCCGAAGGGCCTGTTTCCACACTGTAATGTAATGTAATCTAATCTAATCATACTACAGCTGTCAGCAATTCAATTTCCTCACCAAAAAAATACAAGATGTTATCACATTTTATCCTTTATTTCCAGACCTTTGTCCCACTTTCATCCCTTTTCCTTTATTTGAAAAATTTAATCATCCCTGCAAAGACCTGGCTTTTTTATGTAGCATGTTTATGTTTGTGTGTTGGTTTAAGGGAATGCAGTTTTAATTTTGGATCATAGCCTTGGTGTTAACCAGAGTTTACCACTTGCTTTAAGAATCAATAGAGTTCATTAATGGTGCTGATGAATGTTTTTGATAGTAGTATTAAAGGGAAGCAAATGGCTATCTTGGTAATTGAATCTACACATTTGCTCGAATGGTGTGACCAGTGGAGTAGTGGGGCTTGCTAACAGCACATTTATCCTGCCATGGATATAACATATGCTAGAGCTATATAAATCACTAGTCAGGCCACAGCTAGAGTACTGCATAATGTTGTGGCTGCTATAAGATAGAAAGAATGTAATCACAATAGAAAGTGTACAAATGAGTCTAACAAGGGTGTTTTCAGGAAGGGGGAGTTTTAATAAAGATTGGACAGGTTGAGATTGTATTCAGAGAAGAGGCCAAGAGAAACATAAGTGAGATTAGCAAAATTAGGAGAGGCCTAGATAGCGTCAATGAGAAAGGCCAATTTTCGTTAGTGGAGAAGTCAATTTCCAGGAAACACATAATTGATGAGAAAGACATAAGGTGAGTTGAGGAGAAAGTTTTGCACCCAGGGGATGGGGGGGTTTACTTTCACTGCCTGAAAAGCAAGTCACCCCCAGTCAAGTGGATAACCAAGTTGCATTTACAAAGCAATTGGATATGCATTTGAAGTAGCACAACTCTCAGGCTCCATATTGAGAGCCACATAAAATCAGGGCTTTCAAAGAGTGGTACTCCTTTCTCATAAGAAAACTCATGTGCTGCTGTTAGGAGCTACCAACAGAGGGCACAAATAACACCCCAAACATGTTGGTGAACATAGGATCCAGGGAGAAGGAGGAACTGAAGGAAATTAGTCTTGGTAGGGAAATGGTGTTTGGAAATTGATGGGATCATAGGCCAAAAAATGCCCAGGGCCACATAATCTACACCCCAGAATAAATGGTGTCTTTTTCCGAGAGAGAGGGTGGTAGCTGATGAGCTACCACAGGGATCACTGCTTGGACCACAGCTATTCACATTTTATATTACCGATCTAAATGAGGGAACAACATTATATCTCCATGTTTCCAGACGAAACAAAACTGTGAGGAAGACATAGAAATGCTCCAGTGTAATTTGGACAAGTTGAGTGAGTGAGAAAATTCATGGAGGATGAAGTATAATGTGGATAAATGTGAGGTTATCCACTGATAGCCAAACCAGGCAGGCAGATTGTGTTCTTAATGGTGATGGATTGGGAGAAGGGGGAGTGTCCTCATGCACCTAATACTGAAGGTAATCATGCAGGTGCAGCAGGCTGTGAAGAAATTAAATGGAAATATGGCGAGGGTACAGGAATGGAATGTCTTATTGCAATTGCACAGGTTGAGGCCACACCTGGAGTATGGTGTACACTTTTCGTCTCCTTCTCTGAGGAAAGACATTCTTGCTGTAGAGGAAGTTCAACGAAGTATTACCAGACCAGTTCCAGGGATGGCAGGACTGATGTATGAAGTAAGACTGGATATGTTAGGACTATATTCTCTGGAGTTGAGAAGAATGAGGGGGTTTCTCTAAGACACCTATAAAATTCTAACATAGGGGCACTTGTGGCACAGTAGTAGCATCCCTACCTCTGAGCCCAGAGGCCTGGGTTCAAGTCCCCTGTTTCAGCTGTATGTAATATCTCTGAGTAAGTTGATTAGAAATCATCTAAAATTCAAACAGGACTAGACAGGATTAATGCAGGAAGGATGTTCCTGATGACTGGGAAGTCTGAAATTGGGAGTCACACTTTAAGGATGTGGGCTAGGCCATTTAAGACTGAGATGAGTGGAAATTTCTTCATCCAGAGGTTGATTAGTCTGTGGAACTCTCTATCATAGAAGGTGGTTGAGGCCAAAACTTTAAATGTTTCAAGAAGGTAATAGACATAGATCTTAGGGCTAAACTGATCAAAGGTATGGACCAAAAGCAGGAACGGGAACTACATTGGATGATCAGTGATGATCATGTTGAATGGGAAAGCAGGCTCAAAGGGCCGAACAGCCTACTTCCACTCCTATTTTTGAGTTTTCTATGCACATTTCTCTGTTTCACCCAATACTTTGGAGAACTCAGCAACAAGATAAAAGCAGATGGCCCTCACGCTGCTGCCTTGCTGTCATTGCCAGATTAGATGAATTCCCCAGTTCTCCTGAAAAGTGTGTCAGCTATTTGATGAATACATGCCTGGATTCATCCTGTGTGATATTACTCAGATCCCCTGTGGTGGCTTGAAACGAGCCATAAAAATTAAATGCAGTCATCATTTTCCCAGTCACAGGTACAGCTGCCAGGGCAGATGTTCTTAGCTGCAGATCTTGTGTAGTAGCTGATACAGCTCCCATCATACTTCTGGTGAAGCACAGTCTTCGTCTGTGATGCTCCTCAATGAAACGATGGTAAGATCTGTCTGGCCTATTGGATCCTTCTGGATGAGAGGTATTTTCTTGTGGGCAAAATCTCATTGAATGTCGTTTTGATCTTATTGCTCTTTTACTTCCATCATTAAAATTGTAGATGTGGGAGTTCCCACTGTGGCTTGGAACCCTTTCAAAATTAGTCCAGTGGTCCCTCAGGCTCGCAGTCTGTTGGCAGCAAGTTCAGGCCTGTCCTGTTGTAGAATTAAAAAGAGAGACTTTGAATGCTCTTTTGTCACTCCAGAAAAAAAAAACTCTTGAATGTTGCTTCAAATCACAGACTCCAAGTCTTTTTCACTAGCGTGGAGCTAGTGTGGAGAACAGATACATCTCAGTAACTTATCCCATGAAAAATACAACTCCAGACCCCCTCAGTTACAGGTGTTCAAAGGAGTTGCGAGTCATCTATGTGAGTATCCGTTCTTCTTGAATACATTGTGTCCAAAATAGAGGAAGACGAAGCAATGATCTCATTCGACATAACACCACTGTTCACCTCCATCAACATCGACCTGGCAAAGGAAACACTTACCACACTTTTAGAAGAGACCATCACACACACCCCAACCACCATCAATCACATTACCAACAAAAACATCATGAAGCTAGTGGACCTGTGCCTCACCACCCACTTCACTTTCAACAACATAGTCTACAAACAAACCAACGGCACACCCATGGGATGTCCGCTATCAGGATTCATAGCAGAAGCGGTAATGCAAAGACTAGAACAAACAGCCCTACCAACCATCAAACCAAAAATCTGGGTCCACTACATAGATGACCCTTTGTCATCACAAAATGAAACAAGATAGATGAGACATTTAACATCATCAACAATACCCTCACAGGCATAAAGTTCACCAAGGAGGAAGAAACCGACAACAAACTCGCATTCCTGGATGTCACAGTTGAAAGAAAGGACAACGGAGAACTACAAACCTGCGTATACAGAAAACCGACAAACACTGACCAAATACTTAACTACACCAGCAACCATCCCAACACACACAAACGAAGCTGTATCAGAACACTATTCCAATGAGCGACCTCACACTAGAGCACAGATGAACTTCGGAAAACAGAGGAGAACCACCTATACAACGTATTCAAGAAGAACGGATACTCAAAAAATACAGTCCGCAGATTCCTCAAGAACAAACCACGACAAGCAGACCAAACACAGCCAGAAACCCTAACCACCTTACCATACGTCAAAGAAGTCTCAGAAATGACAGCCAGACTACTAAGACCCCTCGGAATCCTAGTAGCACACAAACCCACCAACACTCTCAAACAAAAACTAACAAACTTAAAAGACCCAGTACAACCCATGGACAAAACCAACGTCATCTACAAAATTCCATGCAAGGACTGCCACAAGTACTACACAGGACAAACTGGAACAAAGTTAGCCACCAGGATACACGAACACCAGCTAGCCACAAAAAGACACGACCCTCTCTCCCTCGTAGCCCTACACACGGATGAAAAAAAACCACCATTTCGACTGGGACAACACATCTATCCTGAGACAGGCTAAGCAAAGACATGCCAGAGAATTCCTAGAGGCCTGGCACTCCAACCACAATGCCATAAACAAACACGTAGATCTAGATGCCATCTATCAACCCCTCAGAAAACAATCAGGAAATGAAATCATCACAAACCCCAGGAACCCCATCCAGGAGAAAGATATAAATAGAAAGCAGGAGACAACAGCTTCGCTTCACTTGGAGGTCGTCACTGATGATGTTACCTAGCCAGGTAATGAAACGTCTGGATATCAAACCTACAGCTCAGTGAGCAAACCTACACCCTAAACCTCACCCGAGCTACAAACCTTCACTGGTTCAATTTATCCACCTTACACACATCGGTAACTCAATTGTATTGTGCAAGGAACTGCCCAGTAATGGTCAGGTATCTCCATGCAGTCAATATCAATTATCTTCGCCTGGGTGATCTTGAACAACTCCTGGCAATGGCTAACAGCAATACTAGCTGTGACTGGGACCAGACATGTTGCCTTGTTCTCCTTCTTATGTGAACTGTTTAAGCAAGAAAAATTGAAAATGATCACAGAAGCATAAATGTGCTTTAAGTAATTTCCTTTGCTTAATGAGCTTGTTAATTATTTTTAACATTTGACATGATTATTCTAAGTGAGGCCATTACTAAGATAAATTAAAATTATATAATTATAGAAACTACTGCTGAAAACAACATATTTTCTCCAGTGAATTTCTGCTTTAGGTTTCAAGTGGCACCTTTATGTGTTGTCCCTTGCCATTTATCATTTAGTTCTGCAAAATCTTGCAGTGAACCATTTGCTTAGATTTCAAAAATGCTCAGTCTCCCAAGGACCTCCCCCCCAGTTTTTAAAAATGATTTTAACATTATATTGATATTTTAAATGCATATTTGCACTTATTTTTAAAAAGCCTTCCTAGTCAGTTTATGCAGTAAATTGTTGAACCAGCTTCAATACCTATTCTATTCTGTTCTGGATTAAATAATCTCGCTCTGGGTAGAGGTGCTACAATTTGTTTCTCTGGGGAAGGGAGAACTGTGGCATTGCTGTTGACTGCCATCTTAAGACCTCTGTTCAGTAATTCTCATGGGTATGCAGGATTGGACCCAGTCGTTGATACATACAATTAAAGCTAATGGTTAATAGCACCCATGAAATCATAGCCCAATATACAACCAACAGCTTCATGAGGGGAACTGGCACGGAATTTATGCATAAAATTCAGCAATGCTATTCCAGAAATTGCTCCAAAAAGGACTTAAAATTTAACTTTCCATATTGAGTGATGGTGCTGACAGATGTCAGAGTTTGGTCCACCTATTCTACTGAAAATAATTTCTGAAATTTCACAATTTTGAATCTGTAAGTGCCTGGGCAATGCTGACAGATATACTATTGTCCCTTTCTCCCAGAGAAAACCAGAATGCAAACAACAAAGACGATTCCAGTGTTATTTCTCAATCTATTAGGATTCTCTTGATTCTCCTCTGATGAAGCAGTTTACTCACAGTGAGGCATAAATTGATTTGAATGGCCATCCAATCCTAAATTTGACCACTAGAGAAGGATGCATTTCAGCCACGTACAATCATTTACTCCAAGTACAAATCATTTGTTGCAGGAAGCACTTCTCCCTTAGTCCATTAACTCAGAAGCCAATGGTGACGTCTTGGTCATTACACCAGTGAGGCTAAGTAAAAAGCAGACAGCACATTGCAGACCCATATTTTCAGCATGTGTTTCATTCTATACTGTTTCGTTACTGAGCCAGTTCAACTTAAACTCAGGTCCATAGCACTATGAGGCAGCAATGATAACCACTGAGCCACTGTACTGCCCGACTTATTAAATACATAAAATTATGATAACTAGAATGTCAATGAACCATAGAAGTATAGATTAAAGCTTGTCCCCTAGCAAACTAGTAGAATACAGTTAGAGTTATGACTGAGGAAATCCTGAAAAGTGAGTCAGTTAGGTAACCACTTGCAGTTGAATAAGCCAGACAAATTAAAGAAAAGGAATATTTCAGCATCAGCATCACATCAGTGTTTCATATATCCTTTTGTCAAGTACATGTATAATAAAGAATCTGAAATGTTTACATTTTTTTCTTTAATACAAGGAAGCACATATCATTATTATTAAGATGGAATTAGATGAATTTCTGCTAATGTTGCAATAGGCTTCTCCCTTGTAGTCCTTCAGTGCCACCTGGTGCTATGATAATGGAACTGATGTAGCAGTTATACACTACAGTATTCTGTCAGAGAAATCACCTTTGTTGTACTGAAACTGATATAATGACTGGTTATCCTGTTCTTATTCTGTATTTTCTTCTGTGTCATCAAGGAGTTCAAGGACATGAGGTTTTGATCTGAAACACATGAGACTGGATTATATTTTTCATTGCAAAGCATCTTGCTTTCACATAGTATTATAAAACTGAGAAAAATCATGCTATGTTGTTTATTGCAACAATGCTGCCCCAGAATGTTTCTCCCCAAAACACCATTATAGTCTATTCATAGCCTAACCTGCCACGTAGTTGGGAATGCCTAACGTTCCTAAATATCTGGCCTCAAAATGAGTCGGAGGTCTGCTATATAGCCTACTAACAGTGATCAGAAGTACTGTAGCTTGTCACATGCACAGAAAGGCTTACTTCTTGTTGAAGATAGAGAAGATGATTATGAAGAAAAAAAAACTTCTAGCATGCCCAATTGTAGAAGAATTTACATCAGAAAGAAAGAGTAATTAGTAAGAAAGAAACTTAGATAGAGTAAGAGAAAGTTAGATAGAGTAAGAGGAGTCAGCAGTTTAATGTGATTACTTTAACTAGGAAAAGAAGTTATAACAAATTTAAAGTTCCTCATTTAACTTCATTTTCCGATCTAACTAACTCAAACATTCCCAAAGGTATACATATCTTGGATGAAAAAATACTCTACATCTCATCAACTCAATCCAGAGAAGTTTATATTTCACAAGAAAGAACTGTTAAGTCTGTGTAGTTGATTTTTATTTTATTTTATTAATACCTTATAACGTTTGTGAGAAGATTTGTAGTTCGGGTCCTCGTTGTTGTGATTCTGTTCGCCGAGCTGGGAATTTGTGCAAGGACTGCACAAAACACTACATAGGACAAACGGGAAGACAGCTAACAATCCATAATCCATGAACATCAACTAGCCACGAAACGACACGACCAGCTATCTTTAGTAGCCACACACGCAGATGACAAGCAACATGAATTCGACTGGGACAACACTACTATTATAGGACAAGCCAAACAGAGAACAGCCAGGGAATTCCTCGAGGCATAGCACTCATCCTCAGATTCTATCAACAAACACATCGACCTGGACTCAATATACCGGCCACTGCAGCAGACAGCTGGCACTGACAACCAGAAGTGGCAGAGACAAACCACTATAAATGCCTGAGGAAACATCACAGAAGCACTTCACAGGAGGCTCCCAAGCACTGAGGATGTCACCTATACAGGGGACGAAACGTCTGCAACACAGATTCCCAGCTCGGCGAACAGAACCACAATAATACCTTACAACGAAGGCCAATAATTTCAAACATTAATGCTGCTTGGTCATTAGTTTTGCTCATAACCTAGTTTGAGTGCTTCTAGTGTGATAGAACATTACAACATGGATTCCTTCATGCCCTGACATTGGAAAGGCCTCAAGAAAGCAGCCCATTGACCCTCATACGGATATGCCTAGTAAGTAACCTACTGGCTCAATGTTTACTATGGTTAGTTTGAAAGCAAACCTAATGGTCTCAGTTGAAACTTGGAAACCCTGTCTAAATGTGTGGTTAAGTCAGCTATGTTAAGTCATCTGCTTAAGCAGTGGGAGAGTTTGTTCCAGGCCATACATATTTCCTTAGTGCTTCATCCTTGACTGTTGTTGCTATATATACCTCTGGATTGCCATTTGCCATCACCATTGGGTTAATGTCTTGGAATTCCCTACTCTCCAGCATTCTTAGGAACATATTCAATGCAATGTCTTCTGTAGTTCACGAAGATCCTTCACTATCTATGGGAAACTCAGGCTGGACACAGCAATAGAATAATATTTTTAAATGTCTACTGGCAATTGAAGTCTTTTAAAAGAAACTTTGCTTCACATGAGTACAATAAGATGTTGTTTGCTATATGGCAAAATGCTCATATTCTTGTAAGACATTGGCTGTGGCTCAGTGATGTCCACTCATCTCTAAATCAGAGAATCAGTGGTGCTCACACGCACTGCCTTTTTGATATATATAAATAACTTGGATATTAGAATAGAGGTAAAATTTCAAATTGCTGAATTATAAATTTGACAATTTGGTACTCAATGACAATGATACCGATTGACTTCAAAACAGCATGGGTGAGTTAGCAGGAATGCATAGAGGAGTATCAAATACATTTCATACAGAAAAAGTTAAGGTATGGTATTCAGTCAAAACAATAGGAAGAGACACTATAAACTAAATGACACATTTCCAAAGTGTGTACCAATGTACAGTGACCTGGGACCTATTTATTCATGTACCTAAACTTTTGAAGGTGACAGATATTGAAAGAATAACTAACAAAGCATAAGGGATTGTGAATTGCATAAAACAAGTATTGAGGACAACAGTAGGGAAGTTATGCAAAATCTCTTTAAAGCGTTGGTTTAGACCACAACTGTAATATTGCATTCAATTCTGGTCATCACTCTTTCAGAAGGGAGGGTGCAAAAGAGATTAGAGTCAAGAGTGTGGTCAGGAATTCCTGATTTAGGGCTCTTGCCTAAAACTTCGATTGTCCTGCTCCTCAGATACTGCCTGACAGGCTTTTCCAACACCACACTCTTGATCCTGATCTACAGCCCTAACTTTCTCTCTGCAAGAGAGACTTACTGAGATGAGGGATTTTAGTTATGAGGCAAGGCTATAGAAGCTTGGGATGTTCTCTTTAGAGCAAAGAAGATTGAGGGAGATTTGATAGAAGCAGAGACAATTAGGACAGATATACATAAAGCTTCGTTAGCATGAACAGATTTTCTAGGTTTAAGGGTTAGTTTTAATTTTTTGGATAAGCAACTCAGGGCTGATAGGCAACAAGTGGTGATGACCAGGAACATATTGCCTATGTGGATAGTAGAAGGGATGGACAAGTGATTTTAAAAGGAAATTGGTATGGATACCTGAAAACAGTTAACCTGCAGGGTTGCAGGAATCCAGCACAGTGATGGGACTGATCAAATTGCTCTAGAGTTAGCATGGATTTGATGGGCTAACTGGCTACTTTGGTTTCTAATTTACTTTATAAACATTGTTTCTCTACACTAGCCGTTTATCTGATTCTTATTTCAGTGTTGTCTGTTACGTTTCCTGTATTGCAGTGGTGATTACATTACAAAAGTATTTTCTTGCCTGCAAAGTGTTTGTGACATCCTGCAATCATGAAAGTCCCTTGCAAAATACCATACGTCTGATGTGCTGTTGCATTTAAAGAAAACGTAAGTAGCAGGAGAGGTGGTGAGCCAGCAGTGTGGAATGGGAGAGCCGGTGATCCAGAGGTTTGGGAGCAGCACAGGCAGCATGCTGGAGGGTCAGAGTGTGGGAGATTCGATGAGCCAAAAGGTAAGAAAGTGAGGCAGTGGTGAGCAGGAAAGCCAGTAAGCCAGACAGCAGAGAGCAAGAGAGGTGACAAGCCAGAGGACGGGGAGGAGGAAAGACAGGGATCTGTTAGGTTGGAGAGTCAGAGATGGTGAACCAGAAAATTGGAAGAGCAAAAGAGCTGGTAGGCTAGAAGCAGGGAGCAGGAGAGGTAGCAAGTTAAGGACCTGGCAGCCAGAGTGTTGACAAATAGGACAGGTAGGTGGAAAAATTCTGCATGTGTCTTTCATTAAATGTAAAAAGGTTACTTAATAAGTATAGGAATATAAGGATGTACAGTATTTCAGCTTACAGGGTATGGTGTTTTAATTTTGATTACATTACATTCTGTGGGAGCTTCCTCTGATGAAAAAAAGTTCCCACAGAACCTAACTGCAGCTTTTACATTGCTTGTAACAGTAGAATCTGATTTGTTTAATGTTGTTTCATTTAAAGTTGTACTTTATGAAACTCAACTACATCAAGGAGTTATTCTACCAATTCAGTGAACTCCCAAATGTTTTTGATTCCTTTAACATTTCAACAGAATGTTTTTTTATTGTCACATGTACTCCATTGTAGGAGTAAAGCGAACATTTTTACAATGTGTCTCTTATGGTACCCTCTTAGGTACAATGTATCTCAGTACAAATCTTGGATACAAGAGAGTAATAGAGCATTACTTTATAGAATTTAAAAAATAAGAGTTAGAAATAAGACATTGTTAAAGGTTTGACATTAGAGTCTGGTTAAAAAAAAAAATCAAACAGGTATTACATTATAAACAGCTCAGCACAAGGCCTCAGCAAGTAGTCAGACTGCCCACGCCAGACCCCAGTCCAACAGCAGTACCTGCTCCACACAAACCTTGGAGCAGCTGAGAGCAGACTGAAAGCTAAGTTCCAGGACTGTCCCCCTGCACCAGTCTCCATCCGGGACTCTGCCCTCACGCTGCTCTGGGACTCACTGCCCATGCCTGCCACTCCTTTGGGATTCAGCTCTGGGTCTAATGGAACAGAAAAAAAAGAGAAACAAAAAAAGGCAGAGGAACTCCAGCAGGAGCATCACTGTCTGCTGTCATCTTTCCTCCATATCCATTTTGTTTTCTTCCTTGTTATTGTTCGTTCCCTATTCCAATTCACTCATTTACTTCTAGTCTCTTATGCATTTTCAATTGGTAATCATCATCAGTTTCCTGGGTCTCAGAATCTTGGATTGTGTGTATGTGTAGTACCAGCAACAGCCACTGCCTCTCTGGTGGCGCTGCTTAGTAATGAAGAATTACTGGCTTTTCAATGGTCAACAGTTCATGGTGGAAAAGGCAGGAGATTCTTCCACAGTCAAGGTTCTTCATCAAAGGCCTTTTGCTGTCCAATTCATGTAATGAAGCAAGCAAATTTTCCAGCGGCAGTGTATGGTTCTCCAGCCAACATTATTTCCATTATCCTCTTATAAACTAGCCCCAGGACAGAAGTACACAATCTAAAGTTTCATTGAAATTTAGTTGTCAAAACTGCAATGATCTGGAAGATCACTAAGTGTTTGTTTAAAAATATTGCTGTTTTTAAATGGCAAATTGATTGAATATGGTATTGTACTCAATAGCACATTAATCATTCATAAAGTTAAACTTTTTGGTTTGGTATTTACTGAATGGGAACTTCAAAAATGTTGCAACAATGTACTATAAATTGGCTAAGCTTTTGGCTAAATGCCTTTAGAAGATTAGGAAACCATTAATTCATACTGCTGTCTGCATGTGTGATTTCAGAATCATAGTCTTAGGTTTGATCAATTTGGAGTAGGGTATTGTGAGAAGCTTGATTAAAGACAGTGTATGCCCCTAAATGGGCTAAAATTATACTCAGAATGTAATCCAATGGGATTTGGTTTTAATTGGACTTCTCAAAAATCAGTTAATTTTGTGCAAAAGAAACATTCAAATACAAGTGCACACATTCCTTAATGCATTTTATTATAAGTAGGCAGGTGGTAAACACTTCCATAAATCATGGATCCAAAAACAAATTGATCATTCATGCAATTATGCTGGTAGCCAATACATCAGAATAAAGATATTCCATGCAAATGAAATATAATTACAAAAAAGTATTAGACTTAAAGTTCAATAAAATCTTATTACTCCAAAGAGACAAATTACCACCTTATACAAAAAGTTAAGCAAATAGCTTAATGCATTAAATGAAACCAAAATCAAAAATTCCCCACAGAAAAATAAGGAATATTATTTCAACAATCTAAAATATAATATTTGTTTGGCACATATGTATGCAGTTTACTTTAACTCAAACAGGATCAACTTTTACACAAGCTCATTAAACAAGGAGCTATGGAGTTTAGTGTATGCCTTTGGGCAACTAAAAGTTCAAACTGAAAAGCAATTGAAATATGAGGACTATAATACCATATTAATTTTGTATTTATTTCCTGCAAACTTCAAAATCAAAGCACATGCTTATCAATGGCTTTCTTCAGTCAATAAAAAGCTAAACGTAGGATGAACTACAACAGCTTTACTGCAAAAAGGAATATAATCAGACAGCATTACATTCAAAAACTTGAGCCTAAATATAAAAGTATTATGCTATCCTAAACAATGACAGTACCTTTTCATATTCTAAAAAATATTTATATACTAGAAACATAAACAAATATAATTAAACCTACATATTAAGAATTGAACAATTTTCAGCCTTGTCATATGGTTTGAGTTTTTGTACAAAAGCAATATCTTGTGCAAAATATCTATATGGCTTTATTTCAACGAAATTGTACTTTTGCTTTTTTGGGTTTTAAATCTTTTTACATTTTCTGGACATATATTCAAAAGCATTTTTTAAATCTGTTGAGAAAAGTTACTTTTAAAACAAGGTACAGAAGTAAATCCAGACCATCATTGAGGAAAATGCAGATTTAAATCTTACAATGTATTCTAATTCAATGTTGTCCAATAGGTTAGCCACTAGCCAGATTTGCAATTGCATTTCTGTATAACAAATAAGACCTTATCAGGCAAGTTTGAGCATGGAAAATTAATACTCAAATATGTACAGTGTGCCTTATCCACTTTATTTACTTTTTGAAATATTATAAAATGAAAAGCTCAGTGAGAGTGAGGTTTTATTATTGTGAGTACTTTTCTTTGGTTTCTTAAAATTTGTTAAATAACGTATATATGAAGGTTCCTGCTTTGTGGAAGTGTATGTATAGAGTTCTCTGCTAATATTAATACAAATTGGTAATAGAGTCATGATAGCCCCTATGGCTAGCAGCGATTTCCGCTGACAATATTGTATTAAACAAATACTTAATTTTCTCCAAGGTATACATATTCTGCGAACCATCTGTTAACACATTGGTGATTTTAAAGATGCTGAACAATTGGTCTAGAATAGCTTACAGGTATAGAAATTGAACCTTGCCACATAAAATGGACATATCAGAACCAATAAGAAATAATTACTTGATAGGCAAAAGTTTAATTTGTAGTTTTTTCATACCTCATAACCATGGTTTCAATAATTTTGTAATAGTGACTCAAGGTTAGTGTAACACCTTAACAAAGAAACCAAAGACTGGCATAGCATAACTAAAATATTGCAGCACATTTCCAAAGTTCTAAGTTCAAAAAGAGGATTAACAAAATGACCAAAAAATGGTTTTGTTATTCTATGAAAACTTTAAAAATCATTAAATACAGGGTTACTGCTTACACTGCAATGTTTGCAGGTTGCAAAAGGACAAGAATTCCAATAGTCAAACACCAGTAGTAAACATGAAAATACTCAAAGTAATTATTACTTATGATTATCATATTCATTATCTGATGGAAGAATAATTGTAATACTTATGTCAAAGTGCAACCATTAATGTTCCATCAATTAATTTGCCTCACTCAAGAAACTAAAAAATGTATTATAGTTTTCCTGTCCAAGAATATCTTTTAAAATTAAGACAAAGATATGACAAATGCACAATGGCAGTAATTTAAGGCAGTTGTTTAACTACGTGTTCCTAATCATGTCAGGAACATATTGAAGACATGCTTTCTAATTACTTTATTTTCAATTTCCTTTTCTGCCACTTTCCTCTCCTCCTGTAGGTGTTGAATTTAATCTGAGGTGTTGTTTCCAGCGGTTAAGCCATCCATTAATTTACTATAGATTTGGGCAGCTGATATTGACAACTGAAAGCATCATAACCCAGCCCAAACTCTACCTGCATCATTGTTATTAGACATATATTTACACCAGTGATCAGGTGTGAGCACCACATTCATTTTATATGCCATAACATAATCTGCACAGGAAATCATTAGGGCTTTAGTTTTTTTTTTCCTCCAACTGCAAATCAACATTACCGAAGCACTACTGATTATCAATAGGTTTAATGGTGGAAAATAAAACTAATAATGATCAAAGGAAATCTGTTGCACAAATTTGTAGAAATAAACTGATTTATAAACTTTTACAGTGTGTCACTCCGACTTCAGGTCAATACAAGCTCAACTATTTAACCATGCAAGTATAACAGAGGCTTATTGTAAACTAACTAAAATTACAAATAAAAACTGGATGTAAACTGCCAAAGTTGCAGCAGGTTGGACAGTTACAAACTGGAATAACAGAAATACAAGAGAATGGTCGTTTGTTGCTAGGACAAAAGAAAAATGTAGATTTCACACCAATGTGACCTGTATTGGAGTTATTTTCAGGGTAACCATGTTTACAATCTAAAGCCAAGGACTTTGAAATTGTAAAGATAGACTTTTTAAATACTAATATCTTTGAGTGAAATTCAAAAGTGCTATTGATTTAAAGTAAATGGAATAAAGTCTTTGTTAAAGAAAAAGTCTCATCAAACAGTAATCATTTGGATTGTACATTAGTATCTTAATGGGTAATTTCTAGGCAAAGGTCTTTAAATGAGGCAAAAACAACTGGTCGCAGATTCACACAAGTGGAAACTCTTAAATTAAAAAGGATTAATGAATTTCAACAACTAAAAAGGAATAAATTAGATTCTATAATTTTAATGTGTACAGAAACAGAAATTTTATTAGCCTTCCAGAACTTAACATAAGCATGTTTTATGGCATAAGCATATCTTAGAAGCATGCCTGAACTATACGTTTTAAAATCAATGACCCCTGTCATTTATATCATGAATCTACGATTCAAGTGCAATTTTTGTCAATTAAAAATAACCAGAATTTTCCAATTTCTCAGCTTTTCCCTGTTCTCTTGAATTGTGTTCACTCCCTTTCTATCACTTAATGGCACTGCAATAGTCATTACAATACTTTTTAGAACTTTATCACTGTATTGCTATTGAAAGCAATTCCTGTACCTGTCCCCTGGGACAAATATAGTTTAACTTAGATACTGGCCAGATTACTTCCTTGCTTTGAAGAATAAAGTATTGGGTTTTTGAAGCCTGCTGCCCTAAAATAAACTAAAAGGCAAACAGCAACACTTGTATATATGTAGACACTTAAAAAAATGTAACTAATATTTGTTCTATACATGGCGGTGGTATATGGATATTGAGAAAACCCATCCATTATCATCATGCAATTTATGCTTCAAGCACACTTTTTTTGCAGTTCTACATTTAATTTGAAAATAATGCTCACCAGTGATTTGTTTATTCTGAACATTTACCTTTCAATATGTGTGCTTAGCAAATTAATGAGGGGAATAATGCAAATAAATATTTATTTCTAAAGTGCAACTTTTGAAATATACTGGGTGAAGCTACATCTCAGTCATGGCAAAATGTGGTAATCCATAAAGTTGCTCTTAAAATGATTGCATTTATTTAAAAATCAAGAATTTAATAGTACACAAAAATCATAAACACAATGAAGTTGACGGAGAGGCATCCTTATACCTAAAACCACAAACAATATTTTTGATTCTGCCCTCAGGATATCTAATACGTTTTATGAATGTGAAAGAATTTATTTTACCATACTTTGTGATGTCTGTGTATGACATAGTCAAGTGACATCTAATATTGGAAACAAAATCTTTTTTCCTTGCTTATAAAAAGGTTATTCAACTGTAATCATATTTAGCATTGCCAACCAAAAGAGAAAGTAAGTTGGCATATTAAACGTATTTCATAGCTTAGGAAGAATCTATCAAAAGGTAACAAACACCAAAGTTGATTCATTGCTTTTTCAACTACAGTTACAAAAACTAGCTGTTCATAGTTTGACACTTATGTTCAGGAGTGCTTGTTGGGGAGGGTGAAGAGAGGATAGCAACAAAAATAACAAGTACTTAAACATTGTATCCCCTCATAGCCAAACTCCAATTTGAAACATTTAGTAAACATCTAACCATTCATTTAAAATGTTCATAATTTTCCTGCACTTTTGTTTCACTAAATGTTCCACTTCTCTTTACACACGCCAATAAATATTTTATCCCCCAAACTGAAGATAAAAAGGTGAGGAATCATATGTTGAATATGTCAGATCCATAAGTGACAATGATATTTCAAATAATGATTTTGTAGTAAGAGCCAGGGGAGTGATTGGCAATTGATTATTTGACTACAGAAGTGGTAATGACAAACAGCAGATAAAAGTACAGGTTAAATGCTAGAATTTATTTTAAAAATTCTGCCATAGTTGTATTTTTGGATGATGTGCTGTCAATTTCAACCATGGCCTTGTTGTTCAAAAGATAGACCACTAAAACTGCACCACTAATGAATCAATTCTGCTATAGTTTGTGGTGATGCTCAAATGACATTGGCTGACTTTGCCTATATAATGCTAAATGGAACTTTTACCAGATGTGCACTCTTAGAATTCTAATTATTGGAAAATGCCACAATTAATAATTAATAACACTATCCATTTATTAATAATATCAGAACCTTGGTAAAAGATTTCTTTAAAATACAGCCAGAGTAATTTTCACAGATTCCACTTGAACCGGAACATCATATAACCAATAACTTGCCAAAGATCCACGTATAAATTTGTTTTGTTTTTAAAAAAAAAGGTCTATAAAAATTAAAAATAAATCGCCCCCATCTATTGAAAGCTCACGGGAGGTGTAAAAATGATGGGAAAGGATCTAGTTAGTTGGCACCCTACCCTAGAAATGGTGTATTCTACGAGGACCAACAACTCTGTCTATCACCATACAATCTTCCACAGACAGAAAAAACCCAAAAAAAGTCATTTTGAGAAAGCCAGGGGTGACTGCAGTTGAAAAAGAATAATTGGGCCATGTTTAAAAGACAGTTAACTCCCAATCATCAGTTTTTCGACCCAGTGCTACGTGTGGCTTTGCTCGTACAACTCACCTGGGAGTGTCAACAAAGTATTCTCTCAAGCTATGCTTCAACTGTCCTCATTTAATATCTACATTTGTACTTCCTAGCAATTGTTACTCGATGGTAATCAGAAAAACAATCCAACCTTTTTGTTCTTTTGCCTCAGGAAACTTGAGCAAATTTTATCTCCTGTCCCATATCTCACCTGGGATCAACTGAATCTGCCTAGACCAAGGGACCAAACATGGAGTACATGTGTTCTGTATGGCTCAGTATTACATATTACACCAATGCTAGGGAGCAGAGGTGGTTTGAAACATGTATGTAGTGGTTTTTTTTAAGCTGCCTGATTCAAGCCCCTGGGAACTCCTGACACGTTAGTACTTAGTTATTTTTTAAAAAAACAAATCAAATGGATTTCCAAACAATAAATATGTATTCCTCTACAGATGCCTTCAATTATTATGGTGTTTGATCAAGGCACTTGAGGTACTGTATCTGTTCCCTTTAAACATGACAAATAAAAGTACTATACATTAATTAGCATTTGTCGTCAATGTATTTTCATAAGACTAATGTGTAGTAGTTATTTGAATTAGTGTTTTGTAAAGCAGCTCCTTGTAAAATGAGTGTTATTCAAGTTCAAACCAGAACTTTTAAGAGGTGGCAGTGCTGGAAAATTGTTGAGTAATGCCAGTGATGGGTTGCAAGATCTATTTGAGGAAAGGAACCTACTTATTAAAGAAAAGGTTATACCTGTCACATGCTGTGATTCAATTGAATAGGTACCAGTAGCTCCAAGTGACGGCTATTCTTTTAGAAACCTACAGAGAGCTTGTTAGCAGTCCATTCCCAAAAGGGTGGGGCATCAAGTAGTCTCCCCCACCAGCTGGCAATGGCCAACTACTATGGCAAATTAATAAAAGTTCTGGCTGAGATGAGAAAGTATTGGATGCCAAACCTTTATATTCAGACATTAATTCTGCACCAAATTGGTACTTTTACTCATTAGGCCATTTAAAAAAAAAAATAGGGCTTTCCTTAAGTTGCATCTTCATTTCTCCATCAGGAATAGTAAAGCTAAAATAGAAAGAAAAAGCAAATGATATACAACACTCCAAATGTTCAATTTCTATAGTAAGTGCTTCACTTGCTGGTTCCAGCCAGATTTTAATAGAAATTAAAAATACGTTTATGTATAGTATTGTTTGTGTACTTTCCATGAAACATTAGAATGTGGAGGCAAAGAAACAGAATTAAGTTTAAAACTTAAGCTCAATATTGTCCTTTCAAAGGAACGGCACAAGGAGTGATATAGTGTTAATTCAAACCATTTGATCTGGTTGTGATTGATCAATATTTCCAAACTTGTTCTCCTGCCATTGCCTTCGCAGTTGTATTATATCCCTACCAAACCATTCATGTAATCTAGTAAAGCTGAATACTCCTGTTGGTGTATTATCATCCTGGGCAAGCATCAGACCACCAATTGCAGATGTTACACCTCCTGTTGCTGATCTCCTCCTAGGAGGAAGAGGTGGTGGCAAGCGTTGTGTATGTAGTGGTCTTTCAGGTGGATGGTCTAAGACACATTTTGAGATATCATTATTGTCATTAACAGACTGTGCTTTACCATTCAATTCACTATCAATAGTTTGATCTTGAATGGTATTCCAGGGGACATAACCATTCTCCTTAACAGGAATCTTATAAGATACAGAGAAATTATGAGAGATTAGTGGTGTACTGTGAGGATAGTTTGCTTGCTTTCGCAATAGTGATTTTTTCTGGGTTTTACGGCTGCTGGATCTATTTTGCTGCATCTCTTCCAATTGTTTCTCGAGTTCCTTCACAACAATTCTCATATAGTCGAAGCTTGCACGAGATAAAGCTTTAACCCAAGATTCCATTTCTCGCTGGCTCTCAGCAGCCATTTTATATGTTCGTGATTTAGCACTGTCAAACTTGATAGCAAAGGCATAATCCTCTGAAGATTCACATAACTCCACAGTACATCCCTCAAGTATGATCACTCCAATTGGGTCTTTACTGTCCTTTTCTTCAAAGTAAAAAAACAGATTACCCTTCAACACAAACCAGCGTCTGTGATAAGCAGTGTTTCGCTCTCCCTTTTTGTGCAAGTATCCAGTTTTATCAGTTGGAGAATCACAGGTGGCATAATATGCCACACTTCGTTCATTTAACTTCATGTTTCAGTTTCTACAAAAAACAAATCACAAAGGACTTTTTAAATGGAGAACAAGGTTCGTCATTCTGATGAAACAGTTATAGAATTACTGTAAAATATGAATTTCAGCCTTGAGTGACAGATTTGGTTATATTTTGGAAGGGTAATTTTTGTCTGTAGTACTAATAACACTGCAACAAACAAAGCATTCTCATCTTAATCATAGAATCCTTACAGTGTGGAAACAGATCCTTTGGCCCAACAAGTCCACACTGACCCTCTGAACAGCAACCCACCCAGACTCATTCCCCTACCCCACTATCCTATATTTACCCCTGAACAATGCATCTAGCCTACACATTCCTGAACACAATGAGCAATTTAGCATGGCAAATTCACCTAACCTGTACAGCTTTGGATCGTGAGAGGAAACCGAAGGAAACCCACACAGACGCAGGGAGAATGTGCAAACTCCACACAGTCACCTGAGGCTGGAATCGAACTCAGGCCCCTGACATTGTGAGGCAGCAGTGCTAACCACAGAGCCACCGTGCCGCCCAGCAGTTAGCCAGCACTTTATGTTGACTGGCAGTGTTCACAATAACATGGTGAAATCACTATTTTATTACAGAAGGTTACAAGTGACAGTGGCAAGAGACATCTACTTTGGGTTGAGGAGGCTGGAAGATAATATATCTCTGAACGTAGTCCAAGACCAACTCAACCCTCTGTTTTGGACTTGGGCCTAGATTTAATGACAGTTTCCAGGGTGGGTCAGGCCCACTCATTGATGTGAGGGTCACCATTGGTGGGAGAACCACCCTGGATTAAGGTGGTGGGAAGGGTAGACTAATAATGGCTGTCATCAGTGGATGTTAATTCAGCTCATTAATGAGTTACTTGACATCCATTATCCTGGAGCCTGCCTTAGTTTTGTGGTGCCACAGGGATCCACCAGGGAAGGCCCTCACAGCTTTCCCATACCCCAAAGCTGACACCCGAGTAGGTTCTCAGGCAGTCTGTGCTTCACCAGGGGAACCAGCAGAGAAGAGGGGCGAGGATTGCTGAATGCCGAACCCTGGCCTGGTCTTCTACCCATGTTCCCCTGATATTCTCACCATGATCCCCAACCTATCCTTGCTCACTCTGAGTGCCAATGATATGGGAACAAGGGCCACCCTGAGCTTCCACTCCCACTGGTGGTGACACAATGCATAGCCAGCAGCCCTGGGGGGTTCTGGCATCTGCTTTGGGGGTCCTCAATCTCAGGGGAAAAGAGTCAAAGGTGGCCACTGAAGTGCTTTCTGATTCTGTCAGGCATCTCCCTTAGATGTGGCAGTGGTTCCCCGCCAGCTCTCCAAATGGTGGACGAGACTTGAATAATTGATGTTTTGCATGTAGACATCTCAAGTGGCTCTCTATGAGAAAGTGCTGCTGGGATTTCAATATAGGATTTGAGTCACAGTTGGACCAACCTGGAAAAGGATGCAATGTGATCATCCCTAAAGGATGTGAGCTAACCAGTTGAGACTTCCTCAGCTGCCCCTTGGTCATTTATTACTTATATTTCTTAGAATCATAGAGGTTTACAGTATGCTCATGGAGGAGGAAATAAATCCTTCTTGTAATTAATGCATTGAATTCAGTTCAGTGAGAAATAGCTTAAAAAGCCACACCAAAATACAGGAAACATGAAATTACCCAGGAAAAAGCTAAACAAAAGGATGCACATTCAGATTAAGTAAACTATCTGACTGCAGCTGTATCATATGAGGTGAAATTGATTGTGTCAGTGCCACATGGAACCTTAACAAAATATGTGATGTAGCTTTAATTTAAGAAATGGAAAATTGCTAGGGCACAATTTACTTATAGAAGTCTACAGCATGAAAATAAACCTTTCAGCCCAACTTGCCCATGCTACCAAGATTTCACAATTTAAACTAGTCCCATTTGCCTGTGTTTGGTCCATATCCCTCCAACTCTATCCCATTCATGTACCTGTCTAAAATATATTTTTGAAATGATGAAATTGTACTTGCATCTACCACTATCTCGGACAGCCTTTTCCAGACACACTACTTTCTGTGTGAAAAATTATGTATGTTACAAATAGCACCAGGGAGCCAGATTCAATTCAAGACGTGGTTAGGTGGATTAGCCATGCTAAATTGACCCATTGTCTCCAGGGATGTGCACCTAGCCTGGTAATAGGGACGGGGTGGGATGCTCTTTGGAGAGTCAGTGCAGACTTGATGGGTTGAATGGCTTCTTTCTGCACTGTTGGGATTCTATGATAACTGTCATATTCCCTCCTTATTCATTCATATACCCATCCAGATGCCTTTTAAATGTTGCAATTGTACTAGCCTCCACAACTTCCGCTGGTAGTTTATTCCATACACGTAGCATCCTCTGTGAAAAGGTTGCCCCTTAGGTCTCTTTTATATCTTTCCCCCTCACCCTAAATCTATGCCCTCTAGTTCGGGACTCCCCCATCCCAGGGAAAAGACTGTCTATTTACGCTATCCATGCCCCTCATGATTTTATAAACATCTAAAAGGTTACCCCTCAGCCTTCGACGCTCCATGGATAACAGCCCCAGCCTATTCAACCTCTCTCTATAGCTCAAATCCTCCAATCATGGCAACATCCTTGTAAATCTTTCTGAAGCCTTTCAAGTTTCATAACATCCTTTCAACAGGAAGGAGACCAGAATTGCACGCAATATTCCAACAGTGGCCTCACTAATGTCCTGTACTGCCACAACATGATCTCCCAACTCGTGTACTCAATATTCTGACCAATAAAGGAAAACATACCAAAATGACTTCTTCACTATCTTATCTACCTGCAACTCCACTTTCAAGGAGCTATGAACCTGCGTTCCACAGTCTCATTGTTCAGCAACACTCCCTAAGATCGTACCATTAAGTATACAAGTCCTGCTAAGATTTGCTTTCCCAAAATGCAGCACCTCACATTTATCGAAATTAAACTCCGTCTGCCACTAATAATTAGAAGCCTTCATTGGTATTGGATTTTAAAAGGTGGAAGTGCAAAATCATAAATTATTTTGATAAATATGGATAACTTTCCAATAAATACAACCATCAGTAATCAGATTCTACAGATTTCAAACAATTGTCACATTGAAAAGAAAACTAGATAAATATTTGAGGCAGCATAGACAGTGGTTCCAAAAAAAAACTGACACAGCTCACAGATCACACACTGGACAGACCAGCCATCTCAGATGATAATACACCAGTCATTCTCAGTCCAGAGGACCTAAGAATCAGTTTGTTAAAAAAAAAACTTGCCACACCAAAACTGGCTGACAAAGTACAGTATTTCAATGTCTCTAAAGCACTCAGCAATACTCCTAAGTTATGAAGAGCACCACAAAACATGCAAGATTATCTTTCTGTAAACCTTTGAGCAATGCATAGAATAGAATAACAAAATAGAATAACAATGTCAGACATAGAACAGACATGTTATATTTGTGCTTTATTGTGCAATTTGTTGCTTTATAGTAAAATGTGTTTTGTGGTAGAGGGGCCCTAGGATTGTTAAGCAGTTGTTATGTGGAGTGGGGGGGGAGGTATTTTAAGCTAGTGTGCAATGAGGTTAGGTGGTGTGGGCTAAGGTTGGCTATGATGGGGTGAGGTGGGATTAGATAGTGTGGAGTAGGGTAATGTGAGGTGGTGTCAGGGACCCCCCTGATCCAGGTGTTGAATTCATGGAGGAACCCCCTAAACCCCACAGACCCTCCAACAAGAGCCAGCGGAGGCGCATGCGCGTCACCGGCGGCGGCGAAGGTAGACAATTTCTCTATTTTTTTTAAAAAAAATACATCCTCTGGAGAAATCGGCGCCTGAACCTCGTTTTAAAATCACCGCATTCCCTAAGGAAAGAAAAACAGACAAAAAAAAAAATCGTAATGTAGAAAGTCAGTGAGTGGTTGTGGAGGCGGACGGTCCGGCTGTTTTCGGTCGTTCCCAAGGCCTCGGGCTCGAGGAGAATTGGAAAGGAAAAAGGTAAAAAGAAAATGGAAAGTGGCGAAGAGAGGGAAAGGGTTTGCCGCTTAGCTGTATCAAAGTGCCGCTCTATAGTCTATCAGTAATATAAAAGAGTGTCTTTTACTCACAGCCTCGCCTCTCTCAGGTCTCCTCTGGTCTTCATTGTTTTTTTTTAGTCTCTCCTTTTACGTTTAATGATAGTCCAGGAAAAGCGCGTGACGTCACAGCCCAGCCAGGATGGATGGCTTTTGTTCATTTAGCAGGTTCTGTGCCAAGCCACATCTCTCCCTGGGGAAGCCTCTTTCTCTTCATCTTCATCTTTTTTTTTTAAACTGTGACCCAACCTCCATCTTTTCTTCCTAATAAATGTGTATATATTCTTTAAACCCTTTCCCTGTCCTCATCCAAAAAGAAAGACCTGACTGATTTAGAGGTACGAGTTCAAATTTGAACTCTTCAAAGGCTGAAAGACATTTCTGATTGAAGGCAGTTAGGTAATAATTTAAATTCAACTAATCCATCAGTCTACCTGGAAGAAGGTGATTGCCTCGTTAATCATGATTGGGAAAATGTGGTTTAAAAAAAAAATCTGCCCTCTTCAGAGGAGAAATCTGCTGCCCTCACTTCAAATGGCTGTACATACCACTCCAGATCTACAGTAATGGAGTTGACTCTTCACTTGATTCTGAAATAGCCTCGCAAGCCTTTTGTGGTGTGTCAACTGCTGTGGGTGTGTGCCTCACACCAAATAGAGTGCAGCAGTTGAAGGAGGTTACTCATCACCACTTTTTCAAGGGCACTTAGGAATGGGCAGTAAATGTTGGCCTTGTCAGCACACTTACATTTCAAGAACAAATACAAGATACTTATAGTTATCACTATAACCTCCACTGTTGTCTCCTACAGCTTCATCACAAATTGCACCCATTTGATTCTGGCATTCTTGCCCCCTTTGCTTTTTACCATTGGCAATTGCACCTTTAGTGGTCACAGTTTTATGCCTTGAAACTCCGTTAGGTTTGCCAACTGTATTGGATATCTTTGGAGATTAAATCATATCATGTGGCAGGATGACCAATCAAACTGCCATTAATGCCATCTTAATTTTTCTTGTAACCAATAAACTAAAGTGGTTGAACAAAATACTTTTAATGCTGCAATGATTTCTCTCCTGAATTTCTGGCAAGAGTGCAGAGGAGATTAAGCTTTTTAAATTCCAGTTTCCATGGCAATCCTGAAGGTTCAGTACCCCGAATTCCCTCTTAAACCTCTGTTTTTCTACATGAAGATCTTCCTATTTTAAATACTTCCTATTTGAAATTGTTGACTTTAATCAGAAATTATCTCCCTGCTTCTTCTCTTTAAAGGCTGAAAGACATTTCTAATTAAAGGCAGTTAGGTAAACGATCTTTTAAAGTTATAGCACCTTAGCCTGGTTATTCCAACACATTTTATTTCTCTTAAAGTTTTACCTCTACTGTGCATTCTGAGCTATCAAATGTCTTTGGCTCATATTTCATTCCCTTGGCTTTCTATTACAAAGTATAGCTGGAAATGTGTTGCTGGAAAAGCGCAGCTGGTCAGGCAGCATCCAGGGAACAGGAGAATCGACGTTTCGGGCATAAGCCCTTCTTTCAGGCTTATGCCTGAAACGTCGATTCTCCTGTTCCCTGGATGCTGCCTGACCTGCTGCGCTTTTCCAGCAACACATTTCCAGCTCTGATCTCCAGCATCTGCAGACCTTACTTTCTCCTATTACAAAGTATATGTGACTTTGTGCTGCTGTATTCGCTCATCTTGTTGAAAGATGTTATACAGTCTCATTGATCAAACTAATTTCAAGAAATTCAGACCTCACCCCTTACTTTCCTTCTGACATCTCCAAAATCAGTGACATTTAATCCTTGTTGTTTTCTCTTCCAGTCAGAATACAAGATTGACTCAACGTATTGACTTGCTGATGCTGTCTTTCAACTATCTGTGTATTTGAGATCTATATTTTAATATGTATCACATCTACAGGAGTTGGAAGGGGGCATACATGGTTAAAATATCTTGGGGTAAGATGGAATTTTGATTAAATATCATGGCTGACTTGATCATTTTTTTTCTATAAATATTTTATGTTTACTTTCATGCACAACCATTTGTTGCACACAATCAGTGACTCTCTGAATGTAAGATATGGGTTTGGTACCATTGTTACAGCTTTTTCATTCATTGTTTCAGCTTTACTTTGGATCATCAAAGGTTATCCTTCAGATGTTGAGCAGAGCAGAAGTAGGATTTCTCTCCATGTACATTTGTTAAAATGTTTGTCTCATACATGAAACAATGGCAGCCATGTTACTGCAATTTTTGAAATCTGGTAGAATATTTAAATACTGGCACACCCATCACACCGAAATTGTTCTTCAGTTAGGAGTGAAAGGAGCTGCAAATCTCATGCTTGATGATACCCTCCTTTGCATTATCCTGCCCAGGTTTGTATATCAGATAGATAAGCGCACATATCCAGGTGTACTTCTGACTCATGCTTGTTTCATGCAGTTGAAATCTGGTGCCTGCTTGCAATGGACTCCACAGGCCTGCTCTTTGATCCCTGTAAAGCTCACCGTGTTGCCAGGAAGCAGGCAAATTTAATTTAAACATGCTTACTCTCACCCATCTCAAGACTGGTACAATTCAACTTACCATATTCACTTGCAGAGTTCAGGAAGAAGACAGTTGAAAGCATGACCACTACCAATAGGGGAATGTTGTGATGTTCAAAATGCCAAGTTCTTGTAGCCTTGTTTTTGAGGGTTGTAGAGATTTTGAGTGGATGAAGCTATGGAAATATTTTAAAACAAGGATGTGAATGTCAAAATCCAGTTTTGCTGGACCAATAGCCTGTGATGGTCAGCAAGAATAGGATAAGGATGAACAAAATAAGGTGCAAGGTAAGGCAACAGTATCTCTAGATCTACTACTGTGCAATGGAAATCTTGGAAAGGAGTGTCAAGCTCGCATGCCACATACTTCACCTTGAAGTACTTAAGCCACAACCAACAGACTTTTATAACTTCCTTTGAATGGCAGAAAATGGGGAAGTGTGATTTCTGCCAATAAACAGCTGGACTTTGAAAAGCTTAAACCTAATTTTATAAGTACATGGATGAAAGCCTGGCCACAATCTGGAAAGTTACTTGGCCTCTTGTTAAGAATATTTCTGTGAAATTTAATAAAAATGCAATGGCATGATTTAAACCATTACAGGGTTTGCAAATGTCAGCAACATTGTGCATCCTGCCCTCTTTGATCAATGCCTATAGTATATACAGAGCATATCTGCGTAACAGCATGTCTTTCCCAAATTTAGTAATAAAATAGAGCATGCCAAGAATGGGCCAACTTTCATAATCTTTTGTATAACCTTGTTGTTTTGTATGTTCCCAAATTTGTATCTCTGCTCAAGCCTTAAGGACTTTATTGTGCAGATAAATTGATAACATAAATAGGTTAGGAAATATGTTTCTTAAGTTAATGGGTCTGAAAAGGTTAATGATAAAGATTGGCATTAGGCTCCACACAGTGGGATGATTCTGTACAGTCTTGGGTAGCAAGTTCTAGTTCCAGATGGGGTCAGTTATATTAACCCTAGTTCTTGACAGTTTTTTGTAACTATGGTTGATTAATACTTAATTCTACCATGCAATGAACTACAGCTTGTTAAGAGAAGTGCCCATCCTTCCTCACTAGTAGTTCATCTTCCATTACTTTTATTAGAACAAGCCCTCAGATCAAATACCGAGAGGAGGATTGGTGGCAGCAATTTATCCCAACCAGTAGCAGGTCATAGTTTGTTCCACAGATATATAGCATTGTGATCAGCAGAATGATTGTTGCTTAAAAATGTTGAGGTAACAACAGTGAAAAAATCCATTTGACCCAAGAAGAAATAAATTCAGATGACAACTGAGTTTACCACTTTAAAAATACCAATGCTTTAGGAATACTCAGTGAGTCAGCAGCTGCACAGGTTGAAGAGAAGCAGCACACAGAATCTGTATAAAGATGGCAGGATAAAAACAGTACAGGTCGTTCTGCTATAATGTGTGTTTCGTTAACACAAATTAGCTATAGCACAATAGATGAACTGGAGGTACTGCTCTAAAATACAAAAATTTTAAAGTGTGTATTGGTTATAATGCGTTTCAAGCCATTAGTTTAAATTGTGCTGCTAATACACCATTTTCTTATAACACGGAGTTGCATGAGGATGGAACTACCGCATTATAGCAGAACTGACTGTACTCCAGACATTACCTTCGAGATGGCAAGAAGAACAAGAAAGGCTGTGTAGACTAGGAACAGAATAAAAAGACAAGTCATACTGGGCAGGTACTGATTCATTACAGAAGATGGATCTACAGCAGAAGCCCTGATTCGAGGTTTGGCTGGAAAATAACAATTTTGGAGCTCCAGGACTAAAGTTAAAGATCCCTGTAGGCAAGGGTAAACAAACTTTAAATTAATGGTGCAAAAGACAAAGCTGAGAAGGATAGAGATAAAAAGAAGTGCTCACTGTTCAGAGAGAGCATTGTGGCCATAACGAGTACACACCAAAAGGCATGGCTACATATCGAGCGCACATCACAGTGGCCCTCAATTTAGCTAACTTTACAGTGATAACATCACCTCCTAACCCCCCTTACAGCTTTTCAGAGTTCTTTGAGTGAATTTAACTAGCATTAACTCACAAAACAAACAATCTCTCTGGATTGTCACTGCAAGCAATATGGACATTATGGGCTGAATCTTACATTTTCTTGGCTAAGTGCCATTTTTGTCAAATATTTTGGAGGGTTTCTTGGGGCGAGGCCTAGTGAGACCTCTTGCCTCACTAACTAAACACTACGACTAAGATGCCTCCTTGCCCAATTCTAGCCCCATCTTACCATGCACTATTCACAGAACTGCTTGCCAGTTATGGATCTCTGCTGAAAGACCAGCATCTCTGGCGCCTGCAACATATTTGAAAGGCTGCTGGGCATCAATCAAACACTGGCATTCCAAAGCTGCCCTCCTGCAATGGACCTTCTAATGTTACCTTTCTAGCTGTTGACCGCTTAATGCAAGATGACCCCAAAGTTTTTAATGAAATAGATGTAAGTGTAATAAGTATGCTCCAATTGCATTTATCCTATTTTTTATGCTTAAACTTCAATTTCCAAACCCAAATACTAAATCATATGAATTATGAAAGGGACTTCACAACAAGATGTGATAATTACCTTTAGTGAGTAAAGCTAATTTCTGCTTAAGTTCCTTTCATTTCTGAATCTATTTCCCTTCAACAGATTTGTGAATCAGTGCAAACATTGGGTAGAGTCTTGTAAACGTTGTTGTCAGATTGCCAAGAACATTTTCAGATCAGAACTCAATTTACTAAGTTATGAACTTTGATCTTCAACAGGTTTATTTCAAATCAC
>NC_057734.1:23797321-23805123 GCF_004010195.1 Chiloscyllium plagiosum | reverse complement strand
ACCCCTATTTCCTAATTCCCAATCTCCAGTGAAACCACACATGCACAGAAAATAGGCATGCCATTGAAACATTTCAACAAATCTCATTCATTAGCACATTTGCAAGCATTTCTGGAGAATACTGTGCTTCTCAGTTTCAGCAAATGTAGCTTAATTTCACAGCAAGGAATTCATACATATTGTGAACTTTCTTTTGTGGGAATGAGTTCCTGAATTATGCAGACGATCAGAATCTAAGGAGTTGTTTACAAGTGTAACTGATTGGTTCTCAGCTAACTGAGCAGGTTTGAACTGGGAACAATTTACAAAGACACAGAGAGAAAAAGACACAGGGTCTGCTGTTGTTTTCTTTGGAAGAAACTGTGTGTTTTCTGCAGTTACAAAAAACTCAATTTAAAATGGTGTTCAACCAGATACTTTTCCTGCAGAGGTGGTTGCGAGCTGTGACTTTTGAATTTATAAAATCAGAGACATTTTCTGAGAGAGAGAGAACTGAACAACAAGAGTCTGGCAGACAGAAGACTAAACATCCCAATCATCTGAACCAGGAAGCAGAGACCACTGACTTTCCAGTTTTCTCTAGCTCTGCAATAATTTCTTTTCCATGTGTGTTTTTTAAAGGGGAGTTTCTAAAGGTTTTTAAAGTTTGAGTTTGTACTTTATATACCAGTGTTTTTATATCTTTTTACCTGCAGCTACAATAAATAATAATTATTATGTGGTACAGAAACTTGGTCTGTACTTTCTATCAAACTTAGTTTGAAGTCAGGTAAATCAGGTATGATGGACACCTTAAAATAAACCTTTTAAGATTTGGAATAACTCCTGGAATAGCAGGGCTTGATTTAGCAGCATACTACCAGTTGATTGTATCAAAGAACAACTTTTAACATGCATGTATATGTCCCCTTGATAAAGATCTATGCTGACATTATTGCTAATTTCTGTATCTTAATTCAGTGTATTCAAGTAATTCCTGGTGAATTAGGCCATAGTTTGTGATGAAGAAATATGTACAACATTGAAAGATTAAGAAACTCAACTTTTTGGTCTGCCTGATTGTAGTAATTTCTTTTTTTCTCAAACATATCATGCCAGTATGTGATTTATCCAGGGTTAGTGCCAATTCCAACACTTCAGTGTCAATAGCCCTCCACAAGAAGGTGGCTGTTCTTCATTGCTGAATCTGACAAACTGTTATTATACTAAATAACTAGTAAAGCAATACCGTGCGGGTGTTAAGAACTTTAGAAAAGAACAAAGAAAAGGAAATTGAGGAGAGAAATCTGTAAAAGTACAAAGAATAACACTGATTTTAAAAGAAAAGTATTGGTTTGGTAGCATTTACTTGTTGGTTATATTGATAATACACAAGGTAAACCCTGAAACTGGATGTGGCTTCAAGCCTACAGCTTGTGCCGAATAAATTCTAAACTAACCATTGTTGGCAGACTTCCCAACCCTAAGGGAAGAGCTTTTGTTGGAGGAGGGCATTCAATTAATCGAGTCTGTTCTAGCTTTCTGAATGAAAAATTCACTCAGTGCCATTTCCCCACCTTCTCCCCATAATCCTGCACATTCTTCCTTTTTCAAATAACTAAATTCCCTCTTCAGTGCTTCAGTTGAACTGCCTCCACTGCACAGCTTGTGCATTTTAGATCCTAACCAGTTGCAGTGTGAAAACATTTCTTAAGCCTCTGTTTTGTCTCTTACCAATTACCATATGTCTCTGCCCTCTTATTCACTACCCTTCTACTGTCTACTCTGTCTACTATTCACCTGTCTACTCTGGGTTTTAAAGATATTTTAACCTTTTTCCCTTTCAAAGCCTATCTGCATGGCAGTATGAATTAGAGTGGCAGGTGGTCGTGCTACTTAACAATCTTGGAAGTAAGTGGACAGTTTACAACATGTTATTTACAACCTGACATTTTCAACAATTTTCTGAAGCCTTACACTTTTTTGTTGGTGAAACAGTCTGGGTTCTATTTAATCTCTCTACCAATCAAACTTCCATGGTTTACTAACAGGCAGACTTCAGAATAGTTCACCCAGTTATCTTCATTTTAATGTAAAGATAGTTGAAGGAAGGCAAACAACAAGGCTGTGCACAATTGGTATGCAGAACAGATAGTCAGAGAATTAGATGTACAGTACAAGAATGTCATAGCCTTGCAGTATGCTGACCAGAGAGCACTACTTGCAGAATCAGAGAGACCATGTAAAATATCATGGTTAAGGAATATCTTGACTTTTAGGATATGGATTGTGCATGAACACCAAAAAGACAAACACAATGGTATTTAAAAAAGATACACGAGGAAAAAAACTAGTGAAAATTGGAGTGGATGATGTCGCACTGTAACAAGTAGATAAGCTTGTCTATTTATGACAAGTGATAATAGAAGATGGTGAATGTTGTACCGAAGTCTGTCGAAGGCTAGAGATAGTCCAAGCAATTTTGAGAAGATGAAGGCTTTGTTCGTAGCAAAGAAAACTTGTAACAAAGAAAATATCTATAAGATATGCTGCATTCTGGTCGCTTTCTCTTTGTCTCAGAAAACTAGACAATAAGAGTTGTGGAAGAAAATAGAGACCTTTGAAATGTAGATGCTAAAAATCCCATAACACTAATAAAGAGGTGTTTGAAATTCCAAGAGCAAGAAGATCAAAATTGACATCTAGAAAAGGAAGAGTTGACCAGGGTATAGTTTAATGACTGTGTGGTTGCAAGTCAGCTCTAATGTATGAGGATTACATACGGTTGCTGAGTGTGACATACCATGACTGTGGATCTTGTAGTAGCAGCAGCGTCAGTGTTAGCAGTTGAGCTGGTGTGAGTTGTGTACAGTATATATAAAAAGATTAGCTCTTCCCCCTTTTTTCCTAATCAACATGGTTTCGTGAAGTTTGCTGTATCATTTGTTCTAATTGGGAATAAAGAAACACCAAAATGGTCAGTTGTGAATATCAACAGAGTTGTTTCTTTGTAGACATTATATGAAGCATCCGTAACGATTCAAAGAAATTGTTTTTACCATGCAAATTAGTACTGGGAAGAGGTCTAAGTTGAAATTGGTTCTTTTAGTGTGCTAATTGAAACACTGCATGTTGCATCATACGGCACAGTGTCACTGAAATTATTTGTCAATTCCTGCAGTAAATGGAAGGCAGATCATCATTTTGTTGTCCTCATGACTGAATCTATAAAATGTGTTGGTCTAGTTTTAATGGAGATAATCTGGGACTCATCTGCGTGCTGGTGCCCTGTGTTTCTTTTTTTTTGGAAATGCCCACCAAATTAAGTGTCACTGAGGTAGTGTGATCACCCTAGCCTTCCTGGGACCAAGGATCACCCAGGGCAGAAATCCGGTCTGCTGAGATCTGTCAGCCAATCATGAGCTGGCAGCCTGTTGAACAGTATCTTCGGGGAGTCATTGGCTGTTGCTGGTATAACACCCACCCAAACTCTAGAAGTTAGAATCAAAGAATCCCTACAGCGCAGAAAGAGGCCATTTGGCCTGTTAAGTCTGCACAGACCCTCTGAAGACCAGTCACCCCACCCTATTGCCGTAATCCCACATTTATTATAGCTAGCCCCCACCTAACCTGCAGATTCCTGGACAATATGGGCAATTTATCATGGTTAATCCACATAAACTGCACATCTTTTGGACTATGGGAGGAAACCAGAGCACCATGAGGAAATCTGCACAGACACCGGGAGAACATGCAAACTCCACACAGACAATCACCTAAGGTTAGAATCGAATCCAGGTCACTGGTACTGTGAGGCAGCAGTGCTAACCACTGAGCCATCGTGTCACTGGATCACAGGTTACTGGTAAGTAATAGAGTCACAGAGATGTACAGCATGGAAACAGACCCTTCGGTCCAACCCGTCCATGCCGACTAGATATCCCAACCCAATCTAGTACCAACTGCCAGCACGCTCCAAACCCTTCCTATTCATATACCCATCCAAATGCCTTTTAAATGTTGCAATTGTACCAGCTTCCACCACATCCTCTGGCAGCTCATTCCATACACATACCACCCTCTGCGTGAAGACGTTGCCCCTTAGGTCTCTTTTATATTTTTCCCCTCTCACCCTAAACCTATGTCCTCTAGTTCTGGACTCCCCGACCCCAGGGAAAAGACTTTGTCAATTTATCCTATCCATGCCCCTCATAATTTTGTAAACCTCTATAAGGTCACCCCTTAGCCTCTGACGCTCCAGGGAAAACAGCCCCAGCCTGTTCAGCCTCTCACTATAGCTCAAATCCACCAACCCTGGCAACATCCTTGTAAATCTTTTCTGAACCCTTTCAAGTTTCACAACATCTTTCTGACAGGAAGGAGACCAGAATTGCACACAATGTTCCAACAGTAGCCTAACCAATGACCTGTACAGCAGCAACATGTCCTCCCAACTCCTGTACTCAAAACTCTGACCAATAAAGGAAAGCATACCAAATGCCTTCACAATCCTATCTACCTGCGACTCCACTTTCAAGGAGCTATGAACCTGCACTCCAAGGTCTCTTTGTTCATCAACACTCCCTAGGACTTTTACCATTAAGTGTATAAGTCCTGCTAAGATGTGCTTTCCCAAAACGCAGCACCTCGCATTTATGTGAACTAAACTCCATCTGCCACTTCTCAGCCCATTGGCCCATCTGATCAAGATCCTATTGTAACCTGAGGTAACCTTCTTCACTGTCCACCACACCTCCAATTTTGGTGTCATCTGCAAACTTACTAACCATATCTGTTATGCTGTACCTCTCATGCTGGCGTCCAAATCATTTATATAAAGGACAAAAAGTAGAGGACCCAGCACTGATCCTTGTGGCACTCCAGTGGTCACAGGCCTCCAGTTTGAAAAACTACCCTCCACCATCTCCCTCTGTCTTCTACCTTTGAGCCAGTTCTGTTTCCACATGGCTAGTTCTCCCTGTATTCCGTGAGATCTAACCTTGCTAACCAGTCTCCCATGGGGAACCTTGTCGAATGCCTTACTGAAGTCCATATAGATCACATCTACTGCTCTGCCCTCATCAATCCTCTTTGTTACTTCTTCAAAACACTCAAACAAGTTTGTAAGGCATGATTTCCCACGCACAAAGCCATGTTGATTATCCTTAATTAGTCCTTACCTTTCCAAATACATGTGCATCCTGTCCCTCAGGATTCCCTGCAACATCTTGCTACCACTGACATCAGGCTCACTGGTCTATAGTTCCCTGGCTTGTCCTTACCACGCTTCTTAAACAGTGGCACCATGTTAGACAACCTCAAGTCTTCCGGCACCTCACCTGTGACTATTGATGATACACATATATCTGCAAGAGGCCCAGCAATCACTTCTCTAGCTTCCCACAGAGTTCTAGGGTACACCTGATCAGGTCCTGGGAATTTATCCACCTTTATGCTTTTTAAGACATTCAGAACTCCTTCCTCTGTAATGTGGACATTTTGCAAGATGTCACCATCTATTTCCCTGCATTCTATATCTTCCATATCCTTTTCCACAGTAAATACTGATGCAAATTACTCGTTTAGTTCCTCCCCTTTCTGTGGTCCACACAAAGGCCGCCTTGCTGATCTTTGAGGATCCGTATTCTCTCTCTAGTTATCCTTTTGTCCTTAATGTATTTGTAAATACCCTTGGGATTCTCCTTAAGCTCTATTTGCCAAAGCAATCTCATGTCCCCTTTTTGCCTTCCCGATTTCCTTCTTAAGTATACTCCTACTTCCTTTATACTCTTCTACGGATTCACTCGATCTATCCTGTCTATACCTCAAATATGCTTCTGTCTTTTTCTTAACCAAACCCTCAATTTCTTTAGTCATCCAGCATTTCCTACACCTACCAGCCTTTCCTTTCACCCTGACAGGAATATACTTTCCCTGGATTCTTGATATCTCATTTCTGAAGGCTTCCCATTTTCCCGCCGTCCCTTTACCTGCGAACATCTGCCCCCAATCAGCTTTTGAAAGTTCTTGCCTAATACCGTCAAAATTGGCCTTTCTCTAATTTTGAACTTCAACATATTGACCTGGTCTGTCCTTTTCCATCACTATTTTAAATCTAATAGAATTGTGGTCGCTAACCCCAAAGTGCTCCCCCACCAACACCTGTCACCTGCCCTGCTATATTTCCCAAGAGTAGGTCAAGTTTTGCACCTCCTCTAGTAGGTACATCCACATACTGAATCAGAAAATGTTCTTGTACACACTTAACAAATTCCTCTCCATCTAAACCCTTAACATTATGGCAGTCCCCGTCTATGCTTGGAAAGTTAAAATCCCCTACCATAACCACCCTATTATTCTTATAGATAGCTGAGATCTCCTTACAAGTTTGTTTCTCAATTTCACTCTGACTATTAGGGGGTCTATAATACAATCCCAGTAAAGTGATCATCTCTTTCTTATTTCTCAGTTTCACCCAAATAACTTCCCTGGATGTATTTCCCTGGATGGTTGGCAGGGGGGCTGGTGTTGTGGGATGGTGACCACATGGGCGAAAGGGAGAGGGATCAGCAGCAAGAACAGGAGTTAGAATCTCATTCCTTTCTCTTGCCAGGCCCCTTGCCCATAGCTAAGGCCTCTCAATCTCCGCATATCTGTTCTATATCCACTTAGAGGTGCAAAAGTGGGACCAATATTCTAATTACAGCCTATACTGTAAGTTGTATAAATTTAGTATTATCGTTTTAATTCATGTACTTCAAATAAAACCTAGGTTTTTTTTAACAGCTTTATCGATGTGTTTCTACTCTCCCTTGTTCCGTCATCTCAAATGTGCCTCCTTTTCTATCTACCATGCTGCCTATTTGTCTTGTCATTGTATTCTGTCTTTTTTCCTCTTCCCTGCCCTAGGATTTTTTTTTGTGAACCTTCTACCTCCATTGTGCCACTTTTTATAATCAACAAAAACATTTGGAGTTCACTGTCCTCAAGTAAGTGCTGGGAAATGAGCAGAGGAAGTGCGGTAGGCTCAGGAAGATGAGGGTACAGGAAACAGAGCAACAGAGAATTCAGGCCATGCCTGAATGAGGGAGATGGGGGATGGGTGCTAGCATAGAATTACAAAGAAATTACTATGTGGAAACAGACCTATTTGCCCATCCAAACTTTGATAATTATCCTCACCAGCTGTAGTTTTAATCCACATAGCATCCTGTCCTTACAACTCCTTTCTTCAACCACCTATTTAATCACTTTTTGTTGATTTTCTCCATGCATCAATGGCATTCGAATTGTGAGCATGGGTCAGGAGTACTGAAAGAAAAGTGTAGTAAGAATATATTGTGTAACTACAGCTTGGAACTAACTACCAGGCATAATGCAATGGGCTTCTCAAAATATTCGAACTAATATTATTTTGAAAAAAAACTTGCATTTTGCACAGGATCTTATCGTATCCTCAAGCCACTTCAAAGTGCTTACAACCATTGCATTCCTTTTGAAGTGCACCGTTGCTGTTTAGACGATTGCAGTCATGATTTGGAGATGCCGGTGTTGGACTGGGGTGTACAAAGTTAAAAATCACACAACACCAGGTTATAGTCCAACAGGTTTAACTGGAAGCACACACTAGCTTTCAGAGCGACGCTCCTTCATCAGGTGATAGTGGAGGGCTCGATCGTAACACAGAATTTATAGCAAAAATTTACAGTGTGATGTAACTGAAATTATACATTGAAAAGTTGATTGTCTGTTAAGCCTTTCATCTGTTAGAATACAGTGATAGTTTCACTTCTTTCATGTGTAAATCACAAAACCCTTTTTTT
>NC_057734.1:23770952-23794432 GCF_004010195.1 Chiloscyllium plagiosum | reverse complement strand
AAAGTGCAGCAGGTCAGGCAGCATCTAGGGAACAGGAGAATCGACGTTTCGGGCATTAGCCGCTAGACCAACTTTCCTCATTCCTGAAGAAGGGCTAATGCCCGAAACGTCGATTCTCCTGTTCCCTAGATGCTGCCTGACCTGCTGCGCTTTTCCAGCAACACATTTCCATCTCTGACCTCCAGCATCTGCAGACCTCACTTTCCCCTCTTGTTAGTGGAACAGTTAATCGATTTGCTTATTTTCATGCAGCACTTAACTAAGGACTGGTTAGTTTTCAGTACATTTAAGTCATTTGCTTAATTTGAACAAGTGGATAAAGAGTTTTGCCTTTTATGTGGACTTTTCCATTAAGAAGCTTCTCTCTGAGTAACTGAAGAATGTCAGGTTGAAACCTTTTCCAATCATTACCTTTAGTAACTGGGATTTCTATCCAATCTTAATATGCAGTTTATCTGGTTATCTCCATACAAACCCTGAGAGCACCACAACATGGTGGGATCTGGACTCTTGTACAAAAATCTCCCATGTGGTTGTACTCTTGAGAGGAATGCTGAATAGAGATAACACGCATGCTGTGACAGATAAAGAAAGTAATTAAGTGCTCTCAAGCCACCAGTTTACAGCAGCTGATTCAAGTTAGTATTGACAGAAGCCAAAAAGGACAGAGTGATCACTCATTTGGTCTGTGAAGCCTCCCACAGTTGGTGGACAGCCTGGGAAACTTTGGAGGACTATCTAGAAAATAACTTTGTAAACAAAGATGAGTCTGTGGTTTCAGATGTAACAACTATTATTGCATCACATTTTTCAAGTCAAAATTTGTTCCCACGTTTTATAACACAATAAAGTGATACTTGACTGATACATGAATACCGTATCCTGTGTTTGTGATATAATCTTAATTTTAAGGTTTCATTGTAATTTCAGATGTTGACGGGAATGCAGTCAAGTCGTCTTAAAGAGGCTGTTGTGTTCTTTTAGTTTTAAATGCTGTTCATTAGATTATTCTTGTGTTTTAGGACCCACTTCTGCAATTGAGGTACTTATTTCAAGGGATTTGGGTGCGGCAGCTCTGCAGCTGCCTGTGGCTAAGCTTTTTCACAAACTCACAGTTTACCTTGTCGATTTTTATCAACACATACCACTTCCTTTCTATGCAATAGGCCATCTTATTGCCAATGTATTTTTTTAAAATCTCAGGATATGTATTTCATGAATGAGCAGTTTTCCATTCATTTGAGTTGCTTTATTCCACCAAAGTCTGGGCAGCAAATTTTATTCTAGCTGTTAGATCTAGCTGGCTTCACATTGTTTCCTTGAGTTGGCAAAGGCATAGTGTTGAGTTCTTCTCTTTCATGAGACAGAACCTCATTCAAATTTAGTTACTTCCTCCATATTTATCTCCATGAATTGTTCTGAAGCAGCTGTTGCAAAAGTGGCATTTCATGGCTAGTTGTGATGGATTTCTTGAAAAGCTACTTTGTCTCAAGTCACTCTTTGTCTAAGGCAGACAGAAGATTGCTCAATGAAAGCTCCTGAACATGTCATGTGTAAACAAGTTTCACATCATTGGACATTTTAAAAGGGAGGATAAAATCAAATATTTTGGCTATTGTGAACTTAGTTTAGAATAGTGATGCTGTTCCCATTTCTTATTTTTCTTTCAGTATTCATAAACATGATGATTGCTGGGAATTGGGTTGGTACTGGGGCAATACGGTTTCAGCTTTTGTTTATGCATTCAAATATAGCCTAAACTAATGGCACAGAAATTTACTGTCCTGCTGGCTGTTAGGATCTGTGTCAGATGAGTTTTGTAGCTTCACTAGTTTCTAGTGTGAGAGTATGGCCTTATGGTAATGTAACTTAATGCATCTTTGTGAAGAGAGGCCTGAGTATTATCTGTGAGATGATTGGAAGTTTGCACTGTTCCAGTGCCTTTCAAGTTGGTACGGCAAGACATTGGGATAGTTTAGAGGGAGGTTTACACTACATCTGGCTATGCTGTGCATAGCCAGGGAATGGTTGCAGATGCGTGAAATGGAATGTTTTTATTCCTCAAAGATCATATCTCTCTGAAAAACAGTTATACCAGAAATAATGATCTCTCTTCTTCCTGAAGATGCTGACTTACCCAAATCATGTTTTCAGCATATTTGTTTTTCTTAATAAAAGCCTTCGTTTTGAGTTAACTCTGCATCTTTACAGTGGGATATGAATAAATGAATAGGAATGTATTCATTCTAAATGATTGTCCACTATTTAAGAAATGCCCCGATTATGTATGAGAGGTTCTCATAATTCAGAAAAAAGCACCTGCCATGAAAAGACTGAAGAAAATATGCCAAATTTTAACAAAAGTCAAATTAACACAATATTTAAATGCAAAATTTCATTGTGATTTACATCTTTTAAGCCTGACCTTTATGTGACCTCCTTCATAACATATTGTTGCAACCAATGTTAGTTATGTTCAAAGTGGTGTTTGCCTACATTTTAGAGTTAAATATTAATGAGTGGAACCCAGGCATTTATAGCTCAGGAACCTTACAGCTGTTGATTCCATTTTAAAATTTGACTCAGTGAATAGATTAATCAACCTAATTTGCTGACTTCTTGTTGTGCTTTTGGATTGTTCAATCATTGTTAGCCTGTTACAGGAAATAGCAGATGAAAGCTTGAAAAGTGCTGAGTTTGCGAGGTTTTTATCTAATTGCAACCCCTTTTCTATGCAACCATCCAGAGGACAATGATTTTTCTGAGGTATGATTTTACAGGTATAGGCAACCTGAGCCACGTGTCATTCATCATCCCTAAAACTAGATTTGCCAGACCACCTCCGAAAAAAGGTCCCCAAAGATTGCAACCTTCACTTCAAGAGGCAGACACAGAATTGAGTCAGACCTGGCATTCACGGTGTATACAATCACGTTGACAGCTGAGTGCTGAGGTGGGCACATTAGAATGCCCTCCTCCATTCTCTGGGACTTTTCTTCCAATTGTGTTAAACACGCACGCTCCCACACATACACACACATACTTCCTTGACACTATCCATTCTCCATGGCTTCTTCCTCCATACCAATTCATACTATTGTGCCCTTATACCCTTCATGGCAATTCATTCCACAGCCACCAGTATGGAACTCATCCAGTATCCATTCTGGTAGGTCTGAGGAGCTGTGTGGTGATAAGATAAATTAATGTTCTAAATCGTCTAGTTAATACATCTCTCACTTCACAGATTGATAGTAAGATAATTAATGAACATTCAAAACTGTTTTAATATATCAAGTACACAATGTCTTAAAATTCAGTTCAAACCCTACATCAAAAAACAACTTGACCTCATCCTTGCCAACTTGCCTGCTGCAAATGCATCTGTTCATGACTGTGTATCAGTAGGAGTGACTACCGCTCAGCCCTTGTCGAGACAACGATTGCCTTCATGGTGATGATATCCATCCTTCTGTTGTGTCACACTACAACTGTACTTAACATTTAGATTGGATCTAGAATAATATAGAAAGGTTTAGAATGGGCCTAACAATTCAAAATTGGGTATCCATAAGCAGCAGAACAATGCTCAACCACACTCTCCGACCTCATGGCCGAATCTTATCATGACCATCAAGCTAGGGGATCAACCCTGTTTCAATGAAGTGTGTAGCAGGCTATGCCAGGAGCAGAAGGCACCATCACCAACCGTACAACGTGGGTGGCAAACAGCAGGAGCAAGAAGAGATGGACAGAGTTAAGTGATTCTGCAATGAATGGATCAAAGCTAAGCTCTTTTGTACTGCCACATTCGGTGAACAATTAAACAATTCACTACAGGAAGACACTATATAAATATTCCCATCCACAATGATGGGCGAGCCTAAGATAAAAGTGTAAAAGACCAGGACAAAGCATTTGCATTCATATTTAGCCAGAAGTGCCAATGAATGATCCATCTTGGCTTCTTCCAGATGTTCCCAACAACACAGATGCCATTCTATAGCCGATTTGATTTATTCCAATTCAAGAAATGGCTGCAGGAAGTTGTATTGAAAACTTGTGGTTCAGACATTGCCATCCCAGCTAAACTATTCCAGTACAGCTACAGCACTTGCATCTACCTGACAATGTAGAAAATTGCCCATATATGGTGCACAAAAAGGACAAATTCAACCCAGCCAATTAAAGCCCCATCAGTGTACTCTTGATCATCAGTAAAGTGAAGGAAGGGATCATAAGCAGTGCTTTCAAGCAGTACTTGCTTAGTAAATAACCTGCTCATGAATGCTCAGTTTGGCTCCCACCAGGGCCACTCAGCTCTTAATCTCATTACAGCCTTGGTACAAATATGGACAAAGGAGCTGAATTCCAGAGGTGATGTGAGAGGAATTGGGTGAGATTCTGAAGGAGTACATTCCATGGGTACTCACCAAAGAGAGGGACGTGAGGGATGTTGAGGTTAGGGAAAGGTGTGTAAATATTTTCAGGCAGGTCAACATAACGAAGGAGAAAATGTTGGGTGTCTTGAAACATATTATAGAACATAGAACATAGAAGAATACAGCGCAGTACAGGCCCTTCGGCCCTCGATGTTGCGCCGATCCAAGCCCACCTAACCTACACTAGCCCACTATCCTCCATATGCCTATCCAATGCCCGCTTAAAGGCCCATAATGAGGGAGAGTCCACCACTGCTACTGGCAGGGCATTCCACGAACTCACGACTCGCTGAGTAAAGAACCTACCACTAACATCTGTCCTATACCTACCTCCCCTTAATTTAAAGCTATGCCCCCTTGTAATAGCTGAAGGACCATAGTCATAAGGGATTCTATTGTAAGGGGAGTAGATAGGTGGTTTTGTGGCCGAAAACGAGACTCCCGGATGGTATGGGCATATGCCTTCTTCACCGCACTATTTACCTGGGTGGCAACTTTCAGAGATCTGTGTACATGGACACCAAGATCCTTCTGCTCATCCACACTACCAAGTATCCGACCATTAGCCCAGTACCCCATCTTTTTGTTACTCTTACCAAAGTGAATCACCTCACACTTAGCTACATTGAACTCCATATTAAGGAAGACAAGTCCCCAGGCCAAATTGGATCTATATCAGGGTATTGTAGGAGGCAAGGGAGGAAAGGGCTGGGGCCTTAACAGGTCCTTTGCCAGTGAGTCTGATATCAGTAGTGAGGAAGCTTCTGGAGAAGATACTGAGAGACAGGATTTATTCGCATTTGGAAGCGAATGGACTTATTAGTAATGGGCAGCATAAGTTTGTGTGAGTAATGTCTTGCCTCATTGAGTTTTTTGAGGAGGTGACAAGAATGATTGATGAGGGAAGGGCAGTAAATGGTGTCTACATGGACTTTTGTAAGGCATTTGATAAATTATCTCATGGCAAGCTGGTACAAAAGATGGAGTCTCACAGGATCCGGGGTCAGCTGGCTCGATGGATACAAACCTGACTTGGTTATAGATGACAGAGAGTAGCGGTGGAAGGATGCTTTTCAGAATAGAGATCAGTAACTAGTGATTCTGCAGGAACCAGTGCTGTGTTGTTTGTAAGGTATATGAGTAATCTGGAGGAAAATGTAGGTGATCTGATTTAGTAAATTTGTATGACACCAACATTGGAGTTGCAGACAGTGAGGAGAATTGTCAAAAGATACAGAGGGATTTAGATAGATTGAAAATTTGGGCAGCAAAATGGCAGACGGAGTTTAATGCGGACAAATGAGAGGTGATGTACTTTAGAACATCAAATTCAGATTTGAATTATACAATAAATGGCAGAACCCTTAGGAGCATTGACATAGCGGGATCTGGGAATACAGGTCCACAGCTCCCTGAAAAGTGGCAACACAGGTGGATATGGTGGTCAAGAAGGCATACAGCAGCTTGCTTTCATTGGCCAGGGCATCGAATGTAAAAGTTGGTAAGTTATGTTACAGTTGTATAAAACTTTAGTTAGGCCACATTTGAAATATTGCCACATTACCAGAAGGAATTAAATGTTTTTGAGAGGTTGCAGAGAAGGTTTACCATGATGTTGTCTGGTCTGGAGTGTTTTAGGTGTGAGGAGAGGTTGGATAAGCTTGTATTGTTTTCACTGGAAAGACAGATACTGAGGGATGGCCTGATAGAGGTCTACAAATCTAAGAGGCATAGATTGGGTGGATAGTCAGAGGCTTTTTTTCCAGGATTGATAGGTCAGTCACAAGAGGGCACAGGTTCAAGGTGAGAGGGGGGAAGGTTTAGGGGAGAAGTGCAGGGAAAACTTTTCACGCAGCGGGTGGGAGTGCCTGGAGTGTTGATTAGGAGGTGCTGGTGTTGGGCTGGGGTGTACAAAGGTGTTCATCAGGCGGTTGTGGAGTATGAAGGAGCAGTGCTCTGAAAGCTAGTGCTTCCAAATAAACCTGTTGGACTATCATCTGGTGTTGTGGGTGATTTTTTAGCTTTGTCTGCCCATGGAGGTTGTGGAAGCATGCCGGTAGCAATGTTTAAGGCGTATCTTGATAATCACTTGAATAGAAAGTGAACAGAGGGATAGAAACCATCTATGAGCAATAATTAGTGAGTCTAAATAAGAATTAGGAATTGGCGCAGGCTTGGTGGGCTGAAGGGCCTGTTCCTGTGCTGTATTGTATGGTGGAGAAAGTGAGGTCTGCAGATGCTGGAGATAAGAGTTGAAAATGTGTTGCTGGAAAAGCGCAGCAGGTCAGGCAGCATCCAGGGAACAGGAGAATCGACGTTTCGGGCATAAGCCCTTCTTCAGGAAAGAAGGGCTTATGCCCGAAACGTCGATTCTCGAAACGTCGATTCTCCTGTTCCTTGGATGCTGCCTGACCTGCTGCGCTTTTCCAGCAACACATTTTCAGCAAGTTACTACTTAGGCTGACTTCTGAAGAAAGCTCACTAATCTAAAACATTGACTTCAGATGCTGCCTGACCTCTGAGTAATACCATTTTGTTTACTTTGAGGTTTATTGTACATATTGACATTGATATTTTGGTTCCATATAGCTTTCAGATGGAAGAATTAGTATGTTAGCTGTATTTAGTACTTCTCCTGAAAGAATATTATCTGAATTACAAAATACATCACTTTCTCAAATATCAAAGTTGAAACTTTATTGCTGGAACAGCACAGCAGGTCAGGCAGCATCCAGGGAACAGGAGATTCGACGTTTTGGGCACAGGCCCTTCTTCAGGAATGAGCAGAGAGTGTTCAGCAGGAGAAGATAAAAGGTAGGGAGGAGGGAGTTGGAGGAGGGGCGTTGGAAATGTGATAGGTGGAAAGAGGTTAAGGTGAGGGTGATAGGTCGGAGTAGGGTGGGGGCGGAGAGGTCAAGAAGAAGACTGCAGGTCAGGAGGGCGGTGCCGGGCTGGAGGGATCCGGCTGAGACAATGTGGGGGGAGGGGGGATGAAGAAACTGGTGAAGTCCAAGTTCATCCCCTGTGGTTGGAGGGTTCCCAGTCGGAAGATAAGACGCTCCTCCTCCGACCGTCGGGTTGTTGTGGTTTGGCGGTGGATGAGTCCAATGACCTGCATATCCTCGGTGGAGTGGGAGGGGGAGTTGAAATGCTGTGCCACAGGTTGGTTGGGTTGGTTCGTCCGGGTGGCCCAGAGGTGCTCTCTGAGTCGCTCCGCAAGTAGGCGGCCTGTCTCCCCAATATAGAGGAGGCCACACCGGCTGCAGCGGATGCAGTAGATGATGTGGGTGGAGGTGCAGGTGAATCTGTGGCGGATATGGGAGTTTCCTTTTGGGCCTTGGAGAGGAGTGAGGGGGGAGGTGTGGGCGCAAGTGTTGCACCTCCTGCGGTTGCAAGGGAAGGTGCCGGGAGTGGTGGTTGGGTCGGTGGGGGGTGTGGATCTGACAAGGGAGTCGCGGAGGGAGTGGTCTCTACGGAAAGCTGATAGGGGAGGGGAGGGAAATATATCCTTGGTGCTGGGTCTGTTTGGAGGTGGCGGAAGTGACGGCGGATGATGGGCTGTACATGGAGATTGGTGGGGTGGTAGGTGGGGGCCAGTGGGGTTCTGTCCTGGTGGCGGTTGGAGGGGCGGGGCTCAAGGGCGGAGGAGCGGGAAGTGGAAGAGATGCGGTGTAGGGCATCGTCGACCACGTCGGGGGGGAAATTGCGGTCCTTGAAGAAGGAGGCTAATTGGGTTATGTCACGGAGGGAGTGGTCTTTACGGAATGCTGATATATGTCACGGAGGGAGTGGTCTATTGTATGGTATATGTTCTGTAAGAGAGCCATAGGACTCAGAACAGACATTAAGTTAATTGAGGAGGGCTCGGCGGGAGTCAGAGACTAAGTACAAATACAATAGTGCTGATTCTGTGATGTACTCGCTTCTGAAAGGGCTCAAAGTTGCTCCCAAGAGCTTAGTCAACAAATCTTCACTGTGATAGTACATAGTAGCTCTTGTAAATATAGTGACATTCCTCATTTTTAATAATAGAAATATTGAGAAGAGAAAATATCAGTTCTGAACAGTTAATTTCACATCACCATTAAAAATAAAAACAGAACTGAATTTCCTTGCAATTCCTCTAATGTTTTGCATTCACAGGATTTCATTGTATTTTTCTAATACTCAAATATTGGTTTAAGATCACCATGTAATTCAGCTAATTATCAATTCAGAAAAGTTTAGTCATTGGTTACACATTGGCATCATACTCATAGAGTCATAGAACGTGAAGACAGGCCCTTCGGCCCAAAATGTCCATCCAAGCTAACCCCATTTCGCTGCACTTGGCCCATATCCTTCTAAATCTTTCCTATCCATGTATTTGTCCAAATGCCTTTTAAATGTTGTTAATGTACCCACCTCAACCACTTTCACTGGCAGCTCATTCCATATGTGTACCACCCTCTGGGTAAAAAGATTGCTCTTCAGGTTCCTTTTTATTCTTTCCCCACTAACCTTAAACTGATGCCCTTGAGTCCTCAATTCTCCAACCCTGGGGAAAAAGACTGAGTGCATTCATGCTATCCATGCCTCTAATGATCTTACACACTTCTATAAGGTCCCCCCTCAGTCTCCTACGCTCAAAAGAAAAACATCCTGGTTTGTTTAACTGCTCCCTGTAACTCAGACCCTTGAGTCCTAGCAACAGTCTTGTAATTTTCTTGTGCACTCTTTCCAGTTTAATAACATCCTTCCTATAGCAAGGTGACCAAAACTGAACACAGCACTCAAAGTGCGGCGTCATGGCGTCCTGTACAACTGCAATATAACTTCCCAATTTCTGTACCCAGTGCCCTGACTGATGAAAGCTAGTGTGCCAAAAGCTGCCTTCATTGCTCTGTCGACCTGTGATTCCACTTTCAGAGAACCATTCACCTGAACTCCAAGGTCATTATATTCCTTAAGGCCCTACCTGTACTCATAAAGCATTTGGCCTTCCTGATTATTGATCTTATTTCTTCCTGAGATATTTCGATGCTTTCCCTCCTCATTTCTAGTCACATCTCTGCATTTACTCTCAGTTGGTCAAAGTGAAAGGGGTCTAATAATGCTGGTATTGCTGTTACTTCACACTTGACTAAGTGAAGGAAAAGCCATGGGAGGAATGTAAAATGACAATGCAAGTTTCTCAAATTCCCTGCTAAGCATTCTGCTGCTATTAAAAGGTACTCACTGGTGTAACTGCAAAATGCTCCAGATAAATTCACTCACTGCTAATCCAATCTACCACTGAAACCCAGTGGTCCTCAATTCGTGATCTTTCTTTCACTGCTTTTATAACAAAAGGAAAGTCAGAACAAGTTATTCAATCAAGACGACTATAGTTTCCACATTGATCTAGCTCCTCATTGCTATTCAGTTACTTCAAATGTATAGTTTGCGTGTGAGGATTGATTTCAGATTGGGTTTGGCTGTGATACCCCTCACAGCGGAATAGTCCACTTCCTCCAAATAATGAGAATTTGATTTTCGATTGTGACTTTAAAGGGAGGCATATCCATCTGTGAGGGAGGTAAACACATCAGATGAATATTATGTTTTAGAATACTCTAATCTCTCCACGTGTGGTAGCATTTGAAAATATGATTTACCCGTAATACCAAATGTGCATTCTCAAAAGGTGATTGAAAACAAAAAAAACTGAATAAAATTCGTTTCACACATATATTTAGTACCAATTTCCTGCTCCTGTAGCTAGTTGAAATTTATCTTGATTTTACTGTGTTGAAAAACCATTTGATCTCTGCCTTTGAGAAAAAAAGGTAAAAATGGGATAAAGAATGAGAGGGTGGCTTTGGCAGAACAGAGCAGCAAAAAGAAGGAACTTCAGAGAAGACAGTAGGCAGCAGAGGTTCTGGATGTTAAAATTGGGGTTCAGCAATTTTACTATCAGTACTTGTGCAGAAAGTTTAAGATTCTGAGAATTAGATAGAGATTTCATTAATGTGGAATTGAGCTTTATATTTCGGGAAACATGGTAGGGAGTTTTTTTTTCCTAAGACAAGGTTGTTGTAATTAAAATTATTTAATCACAGATTCTGCAGTAGGAACAGCCTCTTGATTTGTCATCAATGTTGTCAATGCTGGCGCGTGTGTGAGTGCACAGGATCTAGTTCATCTGTCATGAGGCTCTGAATTATGCTATTGTAGAAAAAGACAGTGTGAATCAGTTCTTAAATACAAAGAGTAATAGATCCGATTCCGGGAATGCTTGAAACCAGTGAATCAAGGAAGGCATTTGTGGCAGACTTAAATCTGCTATTGAAATCTAAGCCTGCGCATGCCAGTCAACACTGTTGGACTTCTCAGCCACAACTAAGTCACATTACCCAGACCCTGAGGCCATGTTAAACAATATGTCTTTTGAGTAGGTAATTATATGCAGGAACAAAAGGCAGTGAAAATAAAGTTTAAATTTTAAAATGTTGCCTTGATTTTTTCCTCTCCCCACATCCTGCCATTGTTCATGTTGGGAAATATATAAAAAGGTGGATCAGAAACCTTGATTGATGTGGTGTGCAAGAAACCAAAGTCATTATTATCCTCAATCCTGGATGATGGTCTCAAACCATCCAGCATTTTTTAAAAATAGAATCACTTGCTTCTCTTACGTCAATTACTTTTGAGCCAAGATTGAAAAGGATGTTTATTCACCTTCATTTTGTGGACCTACTTGTTGATAAATCTAACAATTATGTTATTTGAGCAAATTATTACTGCTTCACATACTCTAAATATTTATGTATTATTTGTAGTGCCTTCTTATTTTGTAATTGTATATAACATATGGCAGAGATGTGTGGATTACTGAAAACAAAACCACTAAGTATTGGTGGGAATATAATTCATAGTCCAAGAATTAATGAATGAAAGGTTTAGTTCAAAATGTGTTTTTTTTAAAAAGGCAGCAAGTTTCATTGAGTGACTTTAGTGTCTTAACTTTTTTCTGGTTTTGCAATGTTATACATTTTGGAACGATATCAGATAATACATTGATTGTATTCCTCAGGAATTTTACATTACCGAAAGCTGCTACATATTGATTAAAGTAGAATAGAGTAGCTTAACAATGTTAAATTCACTAATATGAAGATGTGGGTGTACTGTACCTTTAAGAAAGTTAAAAGCTAGTGGAACTACCTGACAGCACCAAGTGTTCTCAACAAGATATAATGTAGCAGTTAGGGGAGCTGGTTGCCTGGAGACAAAAACAGATTCGAATTAGGCCAATCAGTTTAAATTAAACCCCCAATATTATACCAAACTCCAATCCAGTTTGAATTTAGTATGTTGACAATCTTAAAAGCTAATCTGATATTTTGGGGGTATAAGAATGGGGAAAATTGAACAGTTAGGAGGAGATCTGCCAAGCCACCAGCATGTAAAGACTACCCGAAATATAGCTTTCTTAAAGGTACCTTTTATCAGAGATGGCAAAAGAAATGTCTGCATTTATAACCCCAAATGGGCTATTATCAGTTTAAAGTGATGCCCTTTGGAATGAAGAATGCACCTACCACATTGCAAAGACTCATGAACAGAGTTATGGCTGGGTTAACAGACTCTGCAGTCCATTTGGATGATGTAGTGATCTTTAGTAAGTCCTGGAAAGATCACATGATACAGTTGGCAGAACTCTTTGAACGACCACAAAAAGCAAAACTGGTGATAAACTTAAATAAAAGCGAATTTGCGAAAGCAGAGGTGACGTTCTTAGGGTATAGCATCGGTCATGGCAGGTTGACCCCATGGAACGCAAAGACGAAGGCCATCGAGGTATTTCCACGACCAACCTGGAAGAAAGAGGTACTGGATTCTTAGGACTCAACGGATTCTATCGGAAGTTTGTTCCAAACTTCAGCAGTGTAGAGGCATCGTTAACTGATTTGCTGAAGAAGAACACAAAGTTTCGGTGGACAGAACCATGCCAGGAGACCATTTGAAATCGATATTAACCACCAAACCAGTTTTAGCTATACCAAACTTTTCAAAACCTTTTAGAGTCACCATCGATGCTAGTGACATTGCAGTTGGAGCTGTACTCCTGCAGAAGGATGAGGATGGGGTTGAACTGCCACTTGGTTACTTTTCGAAGAAGATCAACATCCACTAGAGGAAATATTCCACGATTGAAAAGGAAACTATTGAGTTTGGTACTGACCTCACAATATTTTAATCTGTATGTCACGAATAATGTGTTGGAGATGGTTGTGTACACTGACCACCATCTTAATGTGCTTTAAATACAAGAATATGAGACTATTTTATTGGCGTATTATGTTACAGACTTTTAATTTAAAAATCGTACATGTTGCAGGGTGTAAGAATGAAATCACAGATGCGTTATCACGGATGTAACTGATAGAGTTTAGATGAAACTGTATAACATTATTTAATATTTTTATATATGTACAGGTAAATGGAAAGAAGTTAAGGTGAACTTATATTAAAGTTACCTGTATGTTAGGGTAATGTGTTCAAAAAAAGAAGAAAAAAGCGAAGCCATCTTTTCATTATGATGATCATTTTTCTTAAGGGGGGAAGGTGTTATGAAGATGTGGGTGTACTGTAACTTTAAGAAGGTTAAAAGCTAGTACCTACCTGACAGCACCAAGTGTTGTCAACAAGATAAAATATAGCATGTGGTCCTGCAGTTAGGGGAGCTGGTTGCCTGGAGACAAAACAGATTCAAATTAGGCCAATCAGTTTAAATTATACCCCCCAAAAAATCCAAACTCCAATCCAATCTGAATTTAGTATACTGACAATCTTAAAAGCCAATGACACAATCCAATGCTCTGAGGATATAAGACCGAGGAAAATTGAACAGTTAGGATGAGAACTGCCAAGCCACCAGCATGTAAAGACTGCTCAAAAAATAAATCTCTTAAAGGTACCTTTATCAATCAGTAACCTGTGAAGCAGAATACCCAAGAAGAAAAGAAGACAGGAATACAGAGAAAACTGAAAGTGCCTGGTTTTGAGATAAGAAGCATTGTTTTGTATATCTTAATTGGGATTTTTATCAGACTAGTATTGTGGAGGAACAAGTAAAAAAAATAGGTTAAAGGAAGGAGTTGTAAATAGTTAATTAATTATTCTCTCATACTTTAAGAAATTTATTAATTTTTACTTTAAATAATTCTTGACCTCTCGGATTTTCACAGATTACTGCGTGGGATAAATCTTTTCTGTGTTGCTGGTTTAAATTAAGCAGGAGAGTTTACTCATGTCATAACAACATGAAGAGAGTTTAGTTTTTGAGCCTATAATAAAGCCGTAGAATATCTCAAAGAATGCTTGGGCAGTAGTTTGTCTTTGTATGATTACCAAAGCAATTCAAATCAGGCTGTTTGCACCATCTTAATGGTAACTTATTGATGTGCATTTAATTAATTTTTTGTCCATATGTTTTAGTCTATTTGTCTGTAAACAACATATCAATATTGTGATAATAAAGCTAGTTCAATGTAATCCAATTGCAAAAAAAATGAACAGATGGAATTCAACGAGCATTGAAATACAGGTGGGGTACGGACCAAAGAAGCTGATTAATTTTGGATCCAGACTCTGGAATATATTGATGGATCCATTAACATTCGGAGAGAGAGCAAGTTGACTTTATATTGAAAGAATTTTGACGGTTGTTTTATTTAGAAAGTTGATTATTTTAGTATGCCATAGGTTGTCTCAGCTATTGTTGTCAAAATATGAGCAGAGTTTTCAGAGCAGGTTGTTGGATGTGAATTGGCCTGAAACCTATTCAGTGAGATGGAAGTCCTTAATACAACAATTTATTTATTCAGCTTTTAGTTGGACCATCAAACAGGTTGTGAAAAGCCTGAAGGAAGAGTTATGTAGTTGTAAAGTAACTACAGTGTGAAAGAGCATGTGTATTAGTGACACTGGGTGTGGATGTTGACTTTGTGACTTACAATACAAATTCCAAAAGAAAATGAAACAATGTAAATTTCAGCCCAATTTTACAGGGTTAAGAGAAATGGATATGAAATGAAAATAAGTGAGTGAATCTGAATTCCGTGAGCTTACCAAATGGGAGGCTACTTTCTGCTGATGAGGTACAGGGTTAATTCAATTGTATAGATTTGTCTTTGTAGGAAACTGCACAAAGATTGTCAATTTTCAACTCATGGTCATTGAAGCAAGGCATTGCCTGTCTGACTTGGAATTAAGCTTGTCTCCTAAGTATTAGAATCAACATAGTCAGATCACAAGCGGTAATAATGAGGTAGGAAAAATGCATTTTCTCACAGTAGTGTAATAAGTTTCATCTTGACAGATCATAATATTGAAGAGTTCAGTAGGTTACAGAATGACATGGTGGCTCAGTGGGTAGCACTGCTGCCTCACAGTGCCAGGGACTGGGTTCGATTTCAGCCTCTGGCAACTGTCTGTGTGGAGTTTGCACATTCTCCCCATGTTTGCGTGGGTTTCCTCCGGGTACTCTGGTTTCTCCCCACAATCCAAAGATGTGCAGGTTAGGTGAGTTGGCCATGCTAAATTGCCTGTAGTGTTCAGGGATGTGTAGGTTAGGTGCATTAGTTGGGGTAAATGTAGTGTAATAGATTAGTGGAATGGGTCTGGGTGGGTTACCCTTTGGAAGGTCGGTGTGGACTTGTTGGGCCGACAGGCCTGTTTCCATGCTGTAGGGATCCTATGATTTTACTTCCATAGAAATGCAGCTTTATCTGATTGTAGCATTTTTAAAAATTTTCCAATTGGAAAATATTCCAATTTTTCAAATAATGCTCTTGAATGCGCATTTCGAGAATGGTTTCAGATTTTTTAAATCAGTCTAGAACTGAAGAGAGATGTAGCTTTTTAATAAATAGATTAAAATTTGGTGGAATGTTATCATTTATTTTGAAATGCTGACCAAGTCACCAATTATCATTTGACCTCACTGACCATCTATTTTGTTTTTTTACTTAATTCACATTCTGTAAGTTAGAATTATGTAGAAGCCAAAAATACCCATTGCAGTGACCTGTAGGTAACACAATGTCAGTACAAGCATCAGGTGACTGTTTATTTTGGGATTACCTGATGAGTTCTGAAATGCGCATTCAAGAGCCATGTTTTAGAAAATATGCTAAGAAATTCTCCTGTTTAATTGTTGGTAGCATGAAACAATTTCAAAACTGGACAAATTAAGCCCAAGACCCATGAATCCAAGTGTTGGCCATTTCTTGTTTTCAATACAAAAACAGAAAGCGCTGCAGAACTTAGCAGGTCTGGCAGCAGCTGTGCTGAGAAAATCTGAGTTGTCTTCAATGTTTGACTGAAGCACAGTTACTTATTCCTTGCTATCTGCTCTTTCCTCCTCTTAAATTTCCACTGGGAACCATTGAATAGTTTGTAGCTCGTGCAGCAGGTGCAATTTCCCCACTTGTTATTAATTGTCACAGTCCGAGAATAGAGTTTTGTTAACGTTTGCCAACATATTGTACCATATCATCTCTGTAGCTGCTCTAACCTTTGGGATGGTCAGTAGAGTGCTGAAAAGTTACTATTCATCCTCAACAAGTCATGCTCGGTTACTGAATGGCAAATATCTCTAAATGAGCAGAGGTGAGTTGAGTTCTGATTCCATGTTCTCCAGAAATGGAGGAACATGGAATTTGAGCTCCTTTGTCTATATTTCATCTTTTCTGTTGGGTGAAGATACCTACTTAAAAATCACTAAGATTCTTGGGTTAAATTACGTTGTTTGGTCTCAATTCCCACTGTCATGTTCCAGTAATTTGAAGATTGCTGTGCAAAATGGTTTTCACACAGGAACACGAACTGATGCAAGTGCCTTCTTCTTAACCAAAAGGTGCAGCTATATTACACACGCTATGCTAACTAGAATTTTGTTTTTAAAAAGTGGTTAGTGTTCAGACTAATTTAGAAATGCAACTTGTCAAAGACAGGACTTTGTTGTTTTATTACATACAAGCTATGCAGAAAAAAAATTGACTGCCCCCTTAAAAATCATTTTTCATTATACAAGGATATTTATACTGTAAAGTTTTTTTTGACATTGCTTAGTTGCTGTCAAAATTTCAGAACACCATTAACTTTCGCATTTGGCTCAGTAGACATAAACAATAATGAAAGAAGAACTGTAAGCTAAGCCATTATTATTAGCAACATTGGAAGTTTTGCATCAGCTCCTCAGCATGTGATTTAATGAATGAATAGTTCTGAAACTGGCACAGCTGTTATATTGCAGTAGTCAAAGTATTACTGCCCTTGTGTTTTCATCTTACACAGCAATAAATTTCCTTTACGTGGTCTCACCTACTACTTAAACTTCTGACTGCTGCAGTTTAACGGATACACTGCTACTGAAACTGATATAATTGACAAAACCTGTTCAAGTATTATGAGTAAATATTATATTCAACTCAAACATTAATAACTCTGTTTCTCTCCTCACTGAGATACAGGCTCTGCTGAACATTTCCAGCACTTCCTGATTTAGTTTCAATTTGCCAGCATCTGCAATATTTTACTTGCATTTTATTACGTATTCAAATGCATCTGGCTTTCTTATATGGATTCTAAAATGTGAATGTAAGATTTCCAAATGTAAATGTTCAGATTGTAGGCCAAACTGGAAAGATTTAATCCTCTAAACAGGAATTAGTTAAAACCTTTAATTTGCTTGCCCCATTAGGATCATTGTCAGCAGCGACCATCATATAATTGGCCACAAATTTTCCAGAGCTTTTTCATGCAATGTTTATTGCATTTTAATTGTTGTCTTCTGAACTAATAGATTGAATGTGGTATTGTTTTTGGGTAGTCCATAGCCTGAAATGTGTCTTATGATATTTACTGCGTTGGATATCAATCAATGTTGAATTGATATTGAAGTGTTTGCATAAACCGCAAGACAAATGCATTGAATTTGAAGTGGTATCTTTTGGGAAAACCTTACTAACGCAACTTGCACCTTTGGATTATGCGCATCAGCTTGAAGGATATTTTTCAATGATTTTGGTGTCATTTTTATTTGTTGATTATTTTTTACTACTCGCCCACTGTAATAATTATATTTGTATGGATAGGTTTGGCAGTTGGAGTCAGGGCGTGGAACAGTTGGGAAGAATTGAGTGAGATTCGAAGCTGGGAATTGGAGCATTTGGGGGAGTAATCAGTTTTGACTGCTGTTTTTCTCATGAAATATTAGTTTCAAAATTGAAGCTGAAGTGAATTTAAAAAGAAAGTCTGGCATTTATACATGACTTTCACAACTAACCAACACCTCAAAGCACTTGACAGGAGTAGCCATAGTTGTAATGTAGGAATCCATAGATTCTGATCATATTAAGAAATTGGTTCCAACTAGTGAACAATGGCAGGCGATTACGTGCCTAATGATGAGCAATATTTTGTAATTGGGTATTTACCACGGACAATGAAGTTTGTGGGAGAGAAACATCTTGCATTTGATTTGAACTAAATTTGGTCACTTATTCAAGGAATGGGTACTTACTGCTTTGTTTGCGGTGTAATCTACAAGCTGACCCCAAACGTTTCACTGAGAAAAAACAAAGCTGACAAGCTGTGAAAAGGACTGATGACTGGAGTAAGAATCTGGGAAGGAATGGGGTCCACATTAGTTTCCTATTCTGATCTTTGTTTTGAATGCCTTAACTGCTGACGAATGAGTTAATGACCCTATACTGCTAATTAGTGTAAAATAAGTTGGTTAACATTCGCACATAAGTTGTGTTTTCAATGGAAGGCCAAAGGAAATCCTGTTCGCTGAAGAATGCTTCAGTAGCTCATGTTGGGTTGAAGTTACAATAATGTTATGCAAGCTAGATGTAATGTTTGGAGATTTTGTCAGAAAATTTGTTTCAAAATTTCTGATGTCACAGATTGGTGTTATAATTGTGAGTGAACATTTTACTGCACTGCAAAAATATGGATGTGTGTATTTTAAAAATTTATTCTGTTTAATAATTTACAATTATTAATCATTCATAATTTACAGAACATAATTTACAGCTCATCTATTTACTCTGTGACAATGATTTTTAGTTTGTGAATCTAATGTTAGAATGATTGTACTGAGTGTTATTGCAAGTGTTTGACCAGTTAAACAATAACTTAAGGGTTGTCTCACTTATTTTAGCATGTCTTGCCCTTTATATCCTGAGTTGGTGCTTAATGTACAACTGCATGAATAATGCCTTCCAATACTCATTCACTGATGCCAAAGACAGGGATATTCCTGTTCTTATCTGTGGAATTCTGTGTTTTCTTGCTGCATACAATTTTAACAACAATAAGCTGCACCAACGGCAAGCAAGTGGCTAGCAGAGATCTTGGCCTAAATTGCTGCTACAAAGCAGGGTAGCTTGAGTTAGAAATTTCCCAGATCAAAGTACCTGGTCTTAAAGAAATACTGCTTGAATGTCACAATTTTTTGCTCTCTGGGTGGTGTTTGGGTTGGAATTGGGCCTGTAGGTGGTTGTAGGAGTTGCTGAGCACCGAGGTAGGCTTGTTCTAAAGTTCACCCCTGTACTTTTGGGATTTTGTCCCAGTTATAGTATAATCTCTTAGGCCTTGTAATTCTCTCTCATCCCACCCACACCCAATCCCTTGGCTCTTGAAACTGCTGTGCTAAGTCATGACCCCTCACATGTCACCCTGGGATGACTTCAGGAGCATTTTGCAGATGAAGTAACGTTCCAAACTCGATTCACCATATTAAGAAAAGCCTATTCCAATCTTTTAAATCTCGAATGGCTAAACTCTTATTGGGAAAAATAGTCTATTCTGGCCTTAAATTGAGGATGGTTAATCCTTTAATAGCGTCTATAAGCAATCAATCAAACAATGAACCCAGGTAATTAATGTTCACGTCATCAAGATGATGGCAGAGTAGGGGTCCTGGGCTGGAGCTCAACTGCTCCAGTGGGTTTTGTTTTATTTTCCTTTACTTACTTACTTACATATATAGAACATAGAACGGTACAGCGCAGTACAGGCCTTTCGGCCCTCTATGTTGCCCCAATCTGTAAAATTAATCTGATTTCCATCTAACCTACACCATTCCATTATCATCCATGTGTATGTCCAATGCTCATTTAACTTCCCTTAATGTCGGCGAGTCTACTACTGTTGCTGGGAGGCCATTCCACCCCCCTACTACTCTGAGTGGAGAAACTACCCCTAATATCTGTCGTAAATCTATCACCCCTCAATTTAAAGCTATGTCCCCTTGTGTTAGCCTTCACCATCCAAGGACAAAGGCTCTCACTGTCCACCCTATCTAACTCTCTGATTATCTTAAGTCACCTCTCAACCTTCTTCTCTCCAATGAAAACAGCCTTAGTTCCCTCAGCCTTTGCTCACAAGACCTTCCTTCCCTACCAGGCAACATCCTAGTAAATCTTCTCTGAACCCTTTCCAAAGCTTCCCCATCCTTCCTATAATGCAGTGACCAGAACAGCGCGCAATACTTCAGGTGCGGCCGCATCAGTGTCTTGTACAGCTGAAGCATGACCTCGTGGCTCCCAAACTCAATTCCCCTATCACTAACCACCAACACACCATTTTTGTTCTTAACAACCCTATCAACCTGGGTGGCAATTTTCAGGGATTTATGCACCAGGACACTGAGATCTCTCTGTTCATCTACACTGCCAAGAATTTTACCCAGTAATTTGCAATCCTTTTACTTCTTCTGAAGTGAACTTCCTTACACTTTTCCACATTAAACACCATATCCCACTTCTCAGCCCAGCTCTGCATCTTATCTATGTCCCTCTGTAACCCACAACATCCTTTGGCACTAACCACAGCTCTGCCTACCTTACTAACCCATCCTTCTACGCCCACAACCAGATTATTTATAAAAATGAAAAAACAGCAGTGGACCCAAAACAGATCCTTGTGGCACACCACTGGTAACTGAGCTTCAGGGTGGACATTTCCCATCAACCTACATCTTCTTTCTGCTAGCCAATTTCTAATCCAAATCACTAAACACCTTCAATTCCGAAACTTCGTATTTTGTGCGACCTGCAGTAGCTGTTCCTTGAATAAGCTCCACATTTCAAGTGTGTCCGTCCATGTAGAACCTTATCAAATACCTTACTGAAGTCCATACACACCACATCAACCGCTTTACCTTCATCCACCTGTTTGTCACCTTCTCAAAGAACTCAATAGGTTAGTGAGGCACGACCTACCCTTCATAAAACTGTATTGACTATCCCTAATCAAGTTATTCCTTTCAAGATGATTATAAATCCTATCTCTTATAACCTTTTCTAACACCTTACCCACAACCGATGTAAGGCTCGGTGGCCTTAATTACCAGGGCTATCCCGACTCTCCTTCTTAAACGAGGGAACAACATTTGCTATCTTCCAGTTTTCTAGCACTACTCCTGTCGACAATGATGACATAAAGAGTGAAGCCAAAGGCTCTGTAATCTCCTCCCTGGCTTCCCAGAGAAACTGAGGATATCCCATCCAGCCCAGGATCTATTTTCAGATCTTCCAAACTTGATAAAACTTCCTCTTTGTCAACCTCAATCCCATCTAATTTTGTAGCTTGTATCTCCATATTCTCAGTAACATTGCCCTTTTTCAATGTGAATATTGACAAAAAGTATTAATTAAGTGCTTCCCTATGTACTTGTGAGAATGTGTGTAGGATACAAGCGGGCAGGGAAAGAGTTAAATTCTGAGTTTTGTGAAACTCAGCATGACTCAGATCAGATAAGAACTTAAAGTTAACAATGGGGTGCTTCAGGCAAGGGTAATGGGTTAACAAGGTAGAAAACATTCATTATATAGAGCCATTTAACAATATTAGAAGCATTCAGTTTAATAAGGTGAAAAGTATTCATTACGTGAAGCCAGTTATTCATTGTGTAACAGCAGATGGCTTAATGTTTACTATTGACACTTGCTGATTGTAATGGTGACCCAATCAATCTGTATGTTGCCTGATCTGGATGTTACTCCCTGTAAAATGACAATATATAGTTCATTGAGAAATTGCTGTTCCAGAGAAGATCGTGAACTCATGTCTCTGTGCACATGGGCGATCATTCTCTCTCCCTCCAGGGCTCGGAATAAAGATGAAGGAAGTAAAACTATAATGTGTCTCTCTGTGTTTTGCTTCAACTGAGGGGGGGAAACACTCAGATTCCACACACAACTTTCCACTACTATCTTTGATTGGCCCTAATCTTACTCTAGTCATTTCTTTTATTCCTGATATACCTATAAAAGGCCATAGGGTTTCTTGGATCCTATCCGTCAATAACTTCTCATGTCCTCTCCTGGCTCTTCATAGCCCTCTCTGGCTAACATAACTCTCAAGCCCCCTAACTGAGCCTTCACGCCTCATCCTCACAAACGCCTTCTTCTTCCTCTTGACAAGAGCTTCAACTTCTTTAGTAAACCGTGGCTCCTTCTCTCGACAATTACCTCCCTGCCTGATAGGTATGTATTTATCAGGGACCTGCAATAGCTGTTCCTTGAATAAGCTCCACATTTCAAGTGTGTCCATCCCCTGCAGTTTCCTTCCGGATCCTATGTATCCTATATCTTGCCTAATTGTACCATCATTGCTTTTTCCCCAGTTATACCTCTTTCCTTGCGGTATATACCTATCCCTGCCCTTTGCTATTGTAAATATAACCAAATTATGGTCACTATTGCCAATGTGCTCACCTACCTCCAAATCCAACACCTGGCTGGGTTCATTACCCAGTACCAAATCCAATATGGCATCTCCCTTTTTTGGCCTGTCTACATACTGTGTCAGAAAACCCTCCTGCATACATTGAACAAAAACTGACCCATCTAAACTATTTGAACTATAGTATTTGCAGTCAATATTGGGGAAGTTAAAGTCCCCCATAACAACTACCCTGTTACTCTCGCTGCTATTGAGAATCATCTTTGATAACAAGAATCCAGGGAAAATATATTCCTGTCAGGGTGAAAGAGAAGGCTGGTAGGTATAGGGAATGCTGGATGACTAAAGAAATTGAGGGTTTGGTTAAGAAAAAGAAGGAAGCATATGTCAGGTATAGACAGGATAGATCGAGTGAATGCTTAGAAGAGTATAAAGAATGTAGGAGCATACTTCAGAGGGAAATCAGGAGGGCAAAACGGGGACATGAGATAGCTTTGGCAACTAGAGCTTAAGGAGAATATATTAAGGACAAAAGGGTAACTAGGGAGAGAATAGGGCCCCTCAAAGATCAGCAGGCGGCCTTTGTATGGAGACACAGAAAATGGGGGAGGTACTAAACGAGTAATTTGCATCAGTATTTACTGTGGAAAAGGATATGGAAGATATAGACTGTAGGGAAATAGATGGTGACATCTTGCAAAATGTCCAGATTACAGAGGAGGAAGTGCTGGATGTCTTGAAATGATTAAAAGTGGATAAATCCCCAGGACCTGATCAGGTGTACCCGAGAACTCTGTCGGAAGGTAGAGAAGTGATTGCTGGGCCTCTTGCTGAGATATTTGTATCATCGATAGTCACAGGTGAGGTGCCGGAAGACTGGAGGTTGGCAAACGTGGTGCCACTGTTTAAGAAGGGCAGTAAAGACAAGCCAGGGAACTATAGACTAGTGCGCCTGACCTCGGTGGTGGGCAAGTTGTTGGAGGGAATCCTGAGGGACAGGATGTACATGTATTTGGAAAGGCAAGGACAGATAGGGATAGTCAACATGGCTTTGTGCGGGGGAAATCATGTCTCACAAACTTGTTTGAGTTTTTTGAAGAAGTACCAAAGAAGATTGATGAGGGCAGAGCGGTAGATGTGATCTATATGGACTTCAGTAAGGCGTTCGACAAGGTTCCCCATGGGAGACTGATTAGCAAGGTTAGATCTCATGGAATACAGGGAGAACTAGCCATTTGGATACAGAACTGGCTCAAAGGTAGAAGACAGAGGGGTGGTGGTGGAGGGTTGTTTTTCAGACTGGAGGCCTGT